>NW_027210739.1:1022500-1073520 GCF_029030835.1 Brachyistius frenatus
CTTCCCTCTGAGTTCTGCGATGCCGGTGTTGTGTTTGGAGACGTGGCAGACGATCTGTGCGCTCGAGTTTGACAGGTGTCGCTGCAAAGTTTTGGAAAATGGTGTCAATAGAGCGTGAGAATGAGCGTGAGAATGAGCGTGGTGGAGAGTTCAGGGGAGAGGCTGCGACGAGGTGGAAGAAAAGAAATATGTCCCTTTCTTTGTTCTTATGCAAAATTAAATGTTACACTGTGAATATGGCTGTGTGAGTAAATGCACTTACCCGAGTGGATATTTAAAGCAGCCTGACTGACATGCAGTATCTAAGGAAACGAGCAGACTGGTCTTTGATGGATCAGCTCTGGCTAGATTTCATTTCATTTCAAAAACACTTTTGAATACTCACCTCAGCAACCACTGCTCCGTTTCAAGCTTCTGTTCCAACAAGCGTATTACATAACAGCTTCATCAAAAACACTTCTACTCCTGCATGTGTAAAGCTTTCAGTAAAGGCCGTGAATACAGACATCTTAATGCGATTTAAACAGTACGGCCGGTGGTACCGGATATTTTTAGACCACTGAATAAAAGGCTTCATGCTGTTGATGTCACATGTTATTGTTTATCCCACCTCATCTGATCCCTTAATTTATTAAGTTTCTCATGACCCAGCTTGTGATTGAAAACAATAAAATCAACAGGTGTAATAGATATTTACTACAGAGACACGAACATACGCAGGTTTTCTTTCTACCTAAACTTCACACGTCTTTATTTTTCCCACCGATGTGAACAGCTACAGAGAGAGTGGGTTCAAGAAAAGAAGTAGCTGCTGCTACAGAGCACAAAGCTCACGGTGTTACGTAAGGCAGCCATACTGTCAAATTCACGCTGAGAAGAAACGACATAAAAAAACACTGTCAGTTTTTTTTAATTATACTACGATTAGCATGTCTAGCGTGAGAAAAATCCCTGTTTTGTTATTCGCTATGTGGGATGATGTAGCTCACAGGGCTGAGTTCCTCTTCCCGTTGTTATTGCCCACAAAAGAGGACTGGATATAATTGCAAGGTGATGCTCAAGGTGTCTTTCATCATTTTGGTCTCATTACAGCAACATATCTCAGTTTTATAATTAAAGATCAGTTTTGAGTGTTGACATAGCAACAGATGCTTCAGCAACTAGACTGTGAGGGGACAACAGGACACATCTACAGGAGTGGATCTGGACAGTGTGTGTGTGTGTGTGTGTGTGTGTGTGTGTGTGTGTGTGTGTGTGTGTGTGTGTGTGTGTGTGTGTGTGTGTGTGTGTGTGTGTGTGTGTGTGTGTGTGTGTGTGTGTGTGTGATTTCCCATGCTAAAGTTTTGCCTGCCACACCTCAAACTACAACCACAGCCAAAAACAGAAGCGAAATTAAAAGCAGATTTGTTGATGAAATGGAGGTGAAGTTCCTGAATAATAAGTTCAGTCACACTTCACAGTAAAAACAGCACACAATCTACAGAATGATTTAGCTGTTTGAAGCAGGAAGTTAATTTCATTGCACCTTTTCAAACTCAAATTGTCAAAGTGCTTTAAAAAAAAAAAAAAAATTAAAAAAAAAAAGGCTATAAAACGTGAAGAGAACAAAGATGAGTACAACACAGATTACAGCAGAGCAGTCCGAATGAATCGGGTCAAAATCAAATCCCGACCGGTTCTAACTGCCTGCGAAAGAATATATGAAATAAATAAACTGTTAAAAGATTTTTGTATAAACTTTGTAATTGCAGAACAGCCACATATTACTTCCAGCTGGATTTCAGTGAGAACCAAACCGTGTTTTCTTTTTTTTTTTTATTACCTGATTGAAACTCACTTCGAGGTTCCTTACAAAGATGCTCACATCCTGACTTTAAGCAAAACTTCCTGCCGTGGAGAACGAGCCGTCCTGTCAGGTGGTTTTGTTTTGTGTCTTTAGGACGTGCAGTGCAGTGCCTGCTTTGTATTGAGGGCCTAAAGTTACATCAACTCAGGCTCGGCACCACATTAATGCAATATTAACAGCCAGCACCAAGACGGTGAACTACTATTACTGTGCAGGTGAAGGCTGTAAGTAGTGATCCCTCGAGGCCTCTCGCTTCTCCCTGCACACTATTGTTTTCCTGGTTGTGATGCCCATGTGTGTGTTAAATATAGAATTAACCCTGTTAGACGTTTGCTGTTTACAAACTGCCTCATTTCACACAAACACCTGTTATTAGTTGTAATATTCACTTTATGTGAAGAATGCAGATGACAAGAGATTAAAAAAAAAAAAAAAAAAAAAACCGAGATAGAAAACCTGCTTTTAAATGTCACAAACTGTCTGAATATGTAAATCAATAAATGAACAACAAAATGAAAATGTTTTTATTAAAAAAAAAGTTCTAATTTAAATTCAGGTTTGTCTGAACTGTGGCAATACAGCAAAATCTGAAAGGTTGGACAATATATTTGATCAGGTGACTCGACTGCTGTATGTGCTGATGTTCTTTGTAATTCAGACTCTCGCCTTTTATGGCCTTTTTAATTTTTATGACATCTTTCGACTTCGTCCATCTCCTCGGGGGGTTCATGCAGCGTGAGCTCTACATGACACCAGCATATTTCCAGGCGTGTGATTGTGTGATTGTCTCTCCTGCGGTGCTCGCATGATGTTCCACCACTGGTTGTGTGTAGGCTGTGGTGTTTGAGGTTTGTGGAGATTGGCGTCAGTCTTTACGTTGCTGCTGTGGATTATAGGTTGTCTAAATACAAATAATAACTTTGAAATACTTCTTGCAAACAGGCTAAAGTATCTGCAGTCCAATCAGTCGGTTTAAAATGATTTAGTTTACTGAAATGCTAAAAAATAGTGAGGAGGGAGGAATTCTAGTTTAACTTTTTACCACGCGATTTCAAAAGTTGGTAAATATTGTAAAATTTTGATTTAGAGTTGATGTTCAGATGATTATTTCCGACACACATTCGTAGATGGGCTCCATTTGTCCTTTGTAATCTGTGATAATAAATTTCCCCTCGGGGATTAATAAAGTATATACCTACCTACCTACCTACCTAAAAATAAACGTGTCGACCCATGTATGAATTCATCCATTTGGAGACGTATCATTATCGTCATTATCCCTCTTTCCCTCGGTGCCACTCTTTTCTTCTGTTGCACTTTCTACCCATCTGTGCGGCCTTGTAATGTTTCTCTCTCTCTGATTAATAAAAGCACATAAGCACACTAAGCTGTGTTGCCTTGCATAGGCAAGCACTACATACTGATACACACACACACACACACACACACACACACACACACACACACACACACACACACACACACACACACACACACACACACACACACACACACACACACACACACACACACACACACACAGAGACAGCAAACAGAGACCAACCTCTTCTCAGACATTCGGCAGGGCAGCTAATTAGAAAAGTGGCAGTGTGGGTTTGTGTGAAATGGAGCACGTCTACACACATCGCCCATCGGTAGCTCGGTAGCGTGCACGCTGCAGAGACGCCACTGGACGCCAGAACTGCTGGCGCTATTGATCCGAGACAAATGAACAAATGAGAGAGAGGCAGAGAGGAGGAAGGAAATGTGTGGAGAGGGGTCATCATGTACGAGACAGAGTGTTGTCACAGCTCAACTCTCGCCCCCCACCCCCCACCCACACACCCCACCCCCCACCCCCACCCGTTTCAGATCAATATCGTCCTTGTGTTTGTTAGCACAATGTTGTGGTGGTGAGCGGTCAGTCCCTCTGGTGGCGTGAGACCAACACAGGTGGAGGGAGGGGGAGGGGGGCACACAGGGAAAAGAGAGAGGGACAAACGGAGGTGGGGAGCCGGGGTTAGATACGCAAGAGGAAAAAACAGAGGTGGAAATAAAGAGAGCGAGGAAGTGGCGACCCAGTTCCATCACTGCTTGTTTGTGTTCGGGGTGGCGCGGCGGTTAAGAGCATTGTGGCACGGGGGCGGGGTGGGGGGGGGGGGGCATTTTAAATAAACATGTATTTGTGGGGACGTTACCTCACTACACACACACACACACACACACACACACACACACACACACACACACACACACACACACACACACACACACACACACACACACACACACACACACACACACAGCGCTGGCTTGTGTGTGAGGGCACTTTGGGAGTCAGTATTTAGTTACACACACGCTTGCATGAAAAGTGAGCACACATCTGTAGCAGTGGATTTATTGATTAGTTGATCCACATTAAATAACTATCGATGTGTCGGGTCATTTTTATTTAAGGTCACGTCTTTCTTTTTTATGTCTTACGTTGTATTTAATTCAGCATGATTGAGTTTTGTACGGTTGGTCACACAAAACTAAACACTTGAAGTCGTTTCTTTCAAGTCGTTATCATCAATTATTGGTAAAGAAAATAATGATAAACTCCATCCCTGCATGGTTCTAACAAGATGTATTCTTCTTGTTGCTCTCATAATAAATGTCCAATAACATCACCGTGGGTTTGGAGAAATTACAATTTTCTCATTATTTTCACTACTAAACATTTTATAGGCTTAAAGATGAATTGATCAATTGAGAAAACAATCAGCAGTTTAATCAATAGTGAAAATAATCATTATTCATTGCCCTGAAACAAATGACTGTGCTTTTTCACATAATCACATAATCAACTGTTCCAATTGTCTTTTCTTCTTTATAAGGTTGCATAACTTCTGGGTCAGTGTGGGACTTAAAATCTGTCTTTAAAATATCAGTTTAACAGATCTGCTTCTTTAAAAAAAAACCACAAAAAAAAACCCAGACTATTTATCAGTTAAACTCAATAAATCCAAAAATGATGAGCTTCCGGTTTAATTGAATGGAGACTGAGGTTGATTAGATCCAGTTCCTTTAAAATCTTTCAGGCATGATGCAGTTCCCTGTAGCTCAGCCTGTGATGAATGATATATCGCGATGCCGTAAAGCCCTATTGCACTTAGCTGTGCATTTAGTGTCTGCAGCGTTGCTTCTCCCTTGGGCCATCTGTGTTCCTCCTCTGATTAACAGGCAGTAAAAGCTCCAGACGTGTTACAGTCCTGCTCGTCGGTGAAATGACAGTTTCATGGCGTTTTCTCTGAGTATATGCCTCTCGCATCCCTTTCGGATACCGCCGCTTTAATATATCAGATCATTGTTTTATTTCACACTCCACTTTCTGTATTTATAATGATCGTGTGGAGTTGTGTGCACACGCTGGTGCGGCTGCCTGACCTTGTTTTCTTGCAGCAGTGATTTGTCACACCTTGTGTTGATATGGTGCAGTGAGCTGGCTCTTTGACAACTACACTATAAACATGAGCGTCTAATGTGGATTGCGTGTTTTCAGGCAGCTAAGTAGATGCTGCTACCGCTGTCGGGATTTGTTCGACACGTCGTGCCGTCTCTTTCAGGGCAAAGCTTCGAAAATCAAATGCAGGAATTAGGAGAGCCAACGTGGAGACGTTCGCGTCGAGTCTCCTCGGAGGTGCGTGTGGTTCAGTTTTCTCGACTTCTGGGTGGAAGCGCAGGAAGGATGCGAGGTTGTGGAGTCAGTGACATAGTTTTGGAGTAATAGGGGTCAGGAGCATGCGGTGGAGCTGGTCATGAGGGGACATGGCTTGGAGAGGATTGGCAGAGTTGGAGTGTAAAAAAAAAAAAAAAGTTGGGTGATAATTATAATTTTTTTTGTATTTAAAGAGCAGGAAGAAGAAGCAGATACGGAGACAGTGAGAGCTAATGAGCTGGATTTGCTGGAGACTTGGCATTCTGCTCATGGTGCTCTATCTCTCCCCTCTGTAGAGGAGCTGGCTAGAGCGAGCTTCCTGTCTGAGCCCTGAAGCAGGAGTAAATGAGGGGCGGGTGGGAGGGGGTGAAGGCAGGGAGGGCGTGGGGGGTGGTGGTGGGCGGAGGGGTGTTGGAAGCAATAGAACAGAGGAAGGACGAGAAGGAGGGAGGGCGAGGGGCGGGAGGGACCAGTGTTGAAATTGAATGCCAGGGCGCCATGTTCTCACCGCCAGCGTTTCCATGGTTACAGGGTAATTCTGGCGAGTAAGGAAATTTCATTCACTCTGGTATGAAGAAGAAGGAGGAAAAAAAAAACGAGGGAAATATCAACAAAGCAACAGAAGAGGAGAAAGGAATACACACACACACACACACACACACACAAAAGAAAATCAGGGAGGAGATAAAATAGCAGACGGAGGAGGAAAGAGGAAACCTGTACTGGGTCTACGCCACCCATCCCCCAGGCGATCTGCCTCTGCCTCTCATTCCTTTTTTTTGTTTTTTTTTGTGTATTTCTGTGATGCTCGGTTTGTTTGCCACCACCCTATAAGCAAACACAACACCCACCCACAATCCTCCAGTTCTCCCAGCAGCCCTGCAGGTATATGGCAAAGAACAAAGAGAAACACTGTTAACTGGCCGCAGTGTGTGCGTTTGTCAGTGTGTCTTCTTTTTGGGAAGAAGGCAATGGGCGGGGGGGGGGGGGTAACGGGGAGGGGAGGGGAAGGGGGTGATGGGGGTAAGGGGGGGGGAAGGGGGGCATTTAAAGAAATCAGAAGGCAGCAGAATTGATCACAACATATTTGACACATTTGCGAACCTGCTGCTGATACGTCAGACGCTCGGGCAAAGTTGATTTTAACACATTTGTCTTCAGACACTTAAATTGTAAAGGAGGAAAAAAAAAAAAAGCGAGAGCGTTGAGCTAAAACTCTGTTTGCATGTAAAAACCTGAACACGCAAGCATGTGTGTCAGCCTGTATAGATACGCACTCCCCGGCTAACGGGGGCTGACAACTGCATGGGGTTTGACTGGACTGTTGCTGCAGCCAATGTGACAGCTGCACAGCCCAGCAACCTCTGTACACACACACACACACACACACACACACACACACACACACACACACACACACACACACACACACACACACACACACACACACACACACACCATCATCATCATCTCTATTTCTGTTATGATGTGTACATTATTTTCATCAGCACGTTTTGACAGCGTTTTCCACGAACACGCGTCGTCAACGTGGAACCACGTGTTGTTTGTTATCGCCGAGCAGATGTTTTCATATCGCTGCTTGTCGAGATAACGGCTCGTTTAATATGTTTTAATGATTAAAAACGTTCCAACTCTTGCCCGTTTCTTTTCAGGGGCCGAGGAGGGTGTTTGGGAGTGCGGGCTGTCCTACGAGTGCCGGACCCTCCTGTTCAAGGCCATCCACAACCTGCTGGAAAGGTAAACGCATCACACACTAACAACACTAACAACACAAACGCACAATAATAACATATTAGCTCTTAAAAACTGCGAACACCTTCAGTCGTGTGTTATAAACCTTTTACTAAGTTTTTAGTACGAAATTTAGTTAAATCTGTTATACGTACATAACATACCATCGGACCACAGCCCATAATTGCTTCCTGTCTCTCTTTAATGAAATTATAATTTTCTTTTTAAAAGTTACTAAACAAAAGAACTTTTAAGTTAAACTGATGGACAGTCTGGTTTTCCTTCACGAGCTTCACCTTAATGAAATTATAATCTGAGCGCTGAATCACTTGCTCAAGTACCCAAAGCTCTCCTTTCTGAGTCAGAGCCATCTGTTAAGTGAAGCAGCACATATTTGCTCTCTATTAAGTTAAGCATCAGTGATCATCATAGGGGGCAGGCTGAATTAACCTTCCTATTACCTTGAAGCTAACTCCTTTTATAGCTCACTATTTCAACACTAGAGGGATCACTTCCACTTTCTCTTTCATATCGCTCAGGTAAAACCGACCTCTGTCACAGGCTCTTAATATTACTGTTATTTATTTTTGTTCAGAAGTAACATCAGAATGAATCACCAATCAAGCATGTATGAATATTTCAGTAATGTATTAACAAACTGAAAAGAAGAACTTTTTTTTTTTTTTTACTGCAGACGAATATTAAGATGAACTGCGGGTTGTTTTAGGAACGTTGTTGGCTTCGCCAGGAGTCGAGAGTTCCTGTCAGCATAACTCCTGTAAAGTATATAAAAGTCAGGAGAGCTCTGTCATGCTGTTCATTTATCAGTTTGAAAACATTTTAGTAAGAATAACAGCGAGAAGAGACTCCGCCTCCAGGAAATCAGCTGATCAAACAGCACGCATGTTTTGTTGAGTTTAGAAAATGAAACATCTGACACCACATTTATAGATTTGGATTTATATCTTTTATTTATTACACTGCGGCAGGCTTTCAACTGGATGGATTTTATTTGATTATTATTTATTAGTGGACATAAATTACCCTCATAGCCGTGGTCTGCTCAGAGATTAGCATGTGAAAATGGAAGGTGATGATTGGTTCTGATGGGGACTGATGAGAAACAGAACATATACAATAATAATGACATTTAGGAAAATCTTCTCAACATAAGTCACATTACTAGAAACAATAAACATGATCAATACTCTACAGCGCCATACTTCAAATTTTTAATTGCGATTAAGGCTTTGAATGTTGTTTTTTGTTATTATTAATGTGTAATTCTGATTGTAATTTATTAATACTCAGACAACTTGTAAAGAAGAAGAGAACTTTACAAGAGAAGAATTCTTTGTCAATAGAAACTCTGAAATGTTATTGGTTGAAACTTTATAGCAGAGAAACCATCGGAATTTTCCAGAATTGCAAACTCCCATAAATATGTCAGATTTTCATTGGATTTACATTCATTGTTGTGATGTTATATGTTTATGATATGACCGTTATATTTACAGCATGTTGTGATGTCCTACTGGGCCCCAAAAAGTCAATGAATGCAAGTCTACATTATAAATAATGCAGATTTACGACTATTAAGTTCATTATTTGCTGCAAGACTTCCAGAACATAACTTGTGAAAAAAATATTGGATTAACAATCAAGCATGAATTCAGTTGTATTCGGTTTGATTTCAATATCAACAAGAAGCAGCATCTTCTGGAGGGACGTGGATGTGGAGGTTTTCCAGCTTTAGATGCGGTGCCCTGTTGGCTGCCTGACCGTACGTCCTCGTAAAGTCTCCGGTGAAGTGGGCCGGCTACAGATGCGCTGATAAGACGCGACAAATTGGTATCGGGGACCAGCGCTGACCTTTATTAGATGGGTTGGATACAGGCCACGATGTGACCGATCCAATAAAGTTACTTTGTTAACGCTCTCGTAAAATTGAGAGAGAGCTTATGTGCCGAGAGAAGTCGTGGTAAGATAAGAAAATACATTGATAAGAATGCACCAAAAATGGTCGAGCTGGAGGCCGACAGCTTCGGACCGCTGAGCCCGGCTGAGTGAGGACGACTCCATAAGATCATTTTGTAATTCCTTGACCTGGGTCAGAGGATTCAGAGGGGAATTCACTGGCACCTGCACACAGAAACCAGTCAAACTTCCCAGAGAGCTGCGTTTTATCTATGAAAGGAGTCTGAGATGAGGTGGAGATGGTCGGATAGCCAAACAGGGAGCCTGACGGCTGAAGTGAACCTCGACGTGATCACATTTACATCTGATGAAAGAAACCAATGTTTAAAAGTGCAAACCACTTTGGGGAGAGCAGATTAGCAGAAGATTACCTTTCCTCTTCCTGTGCACTTGTCATGAACTGCGTATCTTAGACTTCGCTCCTCTTCAGCGAGGCCGACGCAAGAATGAAGTCAGATTGTAAAAAATTCAAGTTAAAGTAAATATTCTGTTTTCTGTAAAGGCCAGAAATATGGAAGCCGTCATTGAGAATCAGTCTGCAATGTAACGCAGTCGTACACGACACCAGCCGGCGAGATGGATGAAAACCTCCCGAATACTAATTGTTGCTCGACATTGTTCAGGTGTTGCTTTGAATCGATCTTCCTCCTGTACATGATGAGAGACACGTTTCCTGCCGTGGAATGAATGGCTTTCTTTCTCTCCCCTTTCTGTCCTCTTCTCTTCAACGCTGCAGATGTTTGATGGATAAGGGGTTCGTGAGGATCGGCAAGTGGTTCTTCAAGCCCCACGAACTGGAAGAAAAGTCTTTGGGCAGCAGGTAAGGAGAGCGTTCAACACCGACCCGCACACACCGACTCGCTTGTTGCGGCAGGACGTCATGTTTGGTGTCTCATTCAGCCGCGTTGAGCTCTGAGACATGTGTGGATGTCAGAGTGTGACACAGCTCGGCAGCGTGAAGGACTTTCATGTGATTGAGGATTTTGTTCGGTCGTCTGTCCTTGATGTTCCAGCAGCTTGTCCACGGTGTGAGACAAAGACCCAGAGCAGTGAACGGTGGTGAGAGGTGAGAGCTCTCGGCTCTCTCTGGGTGAGAGGAGGGTTGTTGAGTGAGTGTGTGTTGGTGTCACACTGTGTTAACTGTGTAGGCAGTGTGGGAGACAGACAGAGAGACTGAAACGCAGCAGAAAGAGGGTGTGATGACGGTTCAACTTGTTGCTTCAGCCGTTGTAGTTCCCTCTCTCAGCTCCGTGTGTCCACTTCAGCTTTGGATGCAGCATTTCTTACATCGCTGCCGTAGCGCCGCTCAAACGCTCAGCGTTGAAGTAACCGACTCCTGACAAACCACTCAGCTGTCAAACGCCTCATTTGAATGAAATCGGTTTTTCTTAATCGCTTAGCAGATGCAAAAATCACCCATTTGTTTAATATTTGCTTTGTAGCTGTTTTAACCGTAAAAGCTGTACATTTCGTTGTCATTCAAATGTGGCGCAAATTAAGAGACGCCCTGAGAAACTCCTGCTCCAGAAAGCTGTGGAGGTCCCTCAGTGAGGCGAGAGTGTGTGTGTGTGTGTGTGTGTGTGTGTGTGTGTGTGTGTGTGTGTGTGTGTGTGTGTGTGTGTGTGTGTGTGTGTGTGTGTGTGTGTGTGTGTGTGTGTGTGTGTCACGTTTACTGCATTACATCTGGGAAATACTGCGAGGAAGCCTGATGTGATTGTAAAAGTGCCGTCATGGCAACATATGCTGCATCTACATGTGATGAAACGAGTAAACTCAAATATTTGATGCGGATACTTCGATTAGGTCGTTGAAAGAGGACGTGATTTAGTGTCCGATAACTCCGTCCACCACCATCATTAAACTGCCGGTAGAGTTTTAGAGAGTTGGACGCAGCGCGTCATAAAGAGCACATCAAAAACACTTCATGTTGTTTTTCCATTTAATTTGTCAACTGCCTGGACAAACACTAACCTCTAATGGTTTCTGCATCAGTTTATGTAAATGTAAGTGTGGACATGGTTTTGATGTTAATGTCTTTTTAACACTTCACACTTTAATATTCTGCACATGTAGGCGACACCAAACTTCCCTCATTGTACCCGACACTCAAGGTGACCCCCAGTTTTAATTATCATTGATAATATCGTTCTCGTTTTGTTTTGCATTTATTGTGTGCGCTATCCTGTTTGACTTCAGTTTAAAGAGAATAAGGAAAGAATTCAAAATGTGACCAAATATAACCGACAGCGCAAAATACTGGGAGTTGAGCAGCGATGATCAGAGGTGATTAAAATCAGGAGGAAAATTAGGATAGATATTAAAAGTAAAGGAGGATTGGGGATGAATAACTTTTGTGTGGTAAGTGTGAGGACACCGTGCCCTCAGTGAGGATTCATAGAGACACATGCTGAGTGTTCTCTTTCAGAAATGGTGTGTGTGTGTGTGTGTGTGTGTGTGTGTGTGTGTGTGTGTGTGTGTGTGTGTGTGTGTGTGTGTGTGTGTGTGTGTGTGTGTGTGTGTGTGTGTGTGTGTGTGTGTGTGTGTGTGTGTGTGTGTGTGTGAGAGAGAGAAACATTTGGATGTCACACAATTCCTCCTGGTATGAACAGCTCTGACTAAATAAGCTGTCAGCTCGTGCGCCCCCTGCTGGACCGATCCTGCCTCGTTCCCACAGCGGACAGTCTGAGTCTAAAGAATTCAGCAGATCGCTGGCCATCAGTGTTTTCATGCCACGAGGGAACATTGCTCAGTTAGGCATACAATGACCTCCTGCCTCAGCTTTAACCACCTCCTTTGTCTCTTCTTCACTCCCACGTTGTGCCTCTTATCCCCAACAGGGGGCGCTTTGGTGCCAATATCCATGCCATGCTCCCTCACTCATGCCAACTCCTGTGCCTTGGCACCGCTGCCTTTGTCAGGCTTATCTGGTGTTTATCTCGTATGAGTCCCCGGGGTGCAGCGGGGATTGGTACATCCAGGAGAAGATTCCCCAACCCCCCCTCCCCCCCACCCCCATCTGTCCCCCCCCACTACCCCCCCCCCCCCCTCAAACCCAACACTCCTGCTCTCTTTGTGTCTGAATGGGAGGGAAGCACTCTGGGTTGGTAACGCATTGCATCAGACGCTGAGGGGAGCATGTGAGAGAGTTACAGGGAAACAGAGAGAGCACGAGAGGGGGAGGCGGGTGGGGGGAGGGAGGGGGGGTCGTAAATTAATCATTACCATAGATGGCTGAATGGATGTATTAGTCTGTCTCTCTCATTAGTTCAGTCAATTCTATGCATGCCAAGTACAGTACACACATGTTTGCTCATATCGGCGCTTCTATTTCGCCAATGGCCAAATACTCGTCCATAAATAATGTTCATGTTTTAGTGTAGCTGAGCTTTTCTCTCATACAAAAGCAGAAACGAGCTGTACAGCCTGTTTAAACTACTTGTTTTTTTAAATCTCAGAAATCCTTACCTGCACTAACGGTTCACTACAAGTCCTCCTCTCCTCTCCTCCCCTCTCCTCAGAGAGGAATGACATTGAGATATTAGCCATCACCTAGGCAACAGACATTTGGTGTTAGGCCACATCACAAGGTCAAACAATCTCCTGAGAAAAAAAACCCTGAAAAACATTCACTCTTTTCTTCCCACTATTGCTCTACATACTCCACATTTAAACAACAAGTACTGGCTCCATTTAGACCTGTATGTTCAATTCACTTATGTTAAGATGGTTTATTTTTTATGTGTTTGCACAATTTAAATGTCATAGTAAATAGATATGTGCAGGAGAAGAGGGAACCACAAGAGGGCATGTACAAAACCAAAACAAGAAAAGATATAAATATTGAGCCGGTAAAAAAAATTGCCAACTGACCTAATTTTGCTCATATCGGTATGTTTCTTTCCCTCGGTGCTTTCAGGGGCTCAAAAACACTAGAAGTCGCAGTTGCAATGAGAACAAAAGTCACACAATGTTTGTCTTCAATCACTGTTGTGTGCAAAATTATGCGAATGTGTAATTTTGGTGGATTTCAAAAGGATAAAATTCAAGACCTTGAGGCTTGCATAAATACAGACTTGTATAAAAATGTCAAAAAAGAAATTTAAATTACCAATGGGTGAAAGGTGTCAGATCCTAGATACGGCATAATAAAGGACCAGCTGATTTTTCATTTGACAGGTTATAAAGGTGACTGATGAGAAAAATACCCCTTCGATTAGCTGATTGTTGGATGGACTCTTGTGCAATGACAGGCAGACTAGATGGATAAGGAGTTGCTGGCTGAGTGAACGGCAGCCTGGTGGACTGGCAGGGTTTAATACAAAAATAACAATGAAAATCACAACACCACTTTAGAAGTCACTGATAAATTTGACTATTACTGTAACCTTCCTTCCATCAGCAGTGAAAAGGCTTTTACAGAAATATCTTCCACTGTATTTTTATACAAAAGCTAAAGGTCTTCACAGTGGCTCATTTGATTGACTATATGTACAGTGAGTCATACAAATATGAATGTGCTACAGAGGAATGAGACTGCTAGTAGCTGTCATAATGTCATTTCATCTTTTTAAAAATTAACTACGTGATTAAAGTAAATTGTTAATATTAAAGTCCAACATTTCTGTCTTTTCAGTCAAAGGAACGCTTGTTAATTATTTCTATTACTGAGCTATTTGCATTTTCTCCTTTGAAGCATGTTCTTTGCATGCGCATGGTCTCCCTAGAGGCAAAAATAAAGAAAGAAATAAAAATCTGAGAACATGTGACGCTCTATCTCCCAGATTTCTAATATGACCAGGTGAGAAGCCACTGAGAGTTTGTGAGAGAGACAGAGAAGGAGGAGGAACAAAACCATACCGATCAATAGGGAGGATGGTGATACATCACAGCAACAACCTACTGCCAGATCCTTTTCCTCTTTTTAATTAGGACCACAGATATGAAGTAAAAGCCTGTGGTAGCTTGCATTGATGTTCTTACTGAGGTTTCCATTTGGCAGCATTTCTTCTGTGGGACAAGCATTCACTGTCATTCTCTGCTATTTTTCTGGACTACAATAAATCAAATTTCATTTCCAGCAGACGGGTATTTTTCTCCGTCCTTGTTTGTAATACAATAGGCGTGAGTTTGCACAGTTTGCGTCCTTTTTTGCCACTTTTTTGTCGTGAATTCATGCAAACAGTTGGAGCATTGTTTGCACACAAACATTGTGATAGCAACACTGGCTAAAAGCACTCACTGGGGGCCACTGAATAATACATCAAACTTACTGCACCCCCCTCCCTTTATGCTACTTTAATAGCGGTGTGTGTTATGTGTACACGCAGCATTCGCACACAGCTCGCACAAGCCTGAGCGTCTCGTGAAAGTCAGGTGGGATTGGCAGGATTTGTTTGTATGGAATAAATTCAACAATTCACCAAACTGTGGCCGTGCAGGACTTTTGGAGCGTGTGGAGACACGATGCTCACGAGAGCATACAAGAGTGTAAACATCCTCTACGTTGGTCCACACCAGAGGAGTGCTGTTGTTTCCAGGAGATGTGATTGTGTAGGAAGGGTAAGACAGCTAGAGGGAAGAAGATAACTCACAATAGTGCTGCTGTGGTGGCAGAAAGAACATTTTAGGTGCAGATTAATCCCCCAGATTTGAGAGAATTTTAAGAAAATGCCATCCTGCCTGCTTAGTGCACATGACTATAGTTAATGAGCTCAACCCAGTTATCACATAATGGGCTTTAGATCCCTCTAAGAGAGGAAATAGAAGCTTTGTGTGTCTTGCACATGGTTGTTTTACTGTTCATTGCTCTCTATCTCCTTTAATCTAATCTTGCTTTATCTTTTTTCTCGCCGGGTTTGACATGAGCGCAACCGAGATAACCGTTGTTATTTTGTGTGCATGTGATGGTTCACACAGATGCTTCCGTGTCAAGTCCACGATGCATGTCGGGCGTTAAGCAGCCCCCCTGCTGGGTGGCTGGTAGCGTTGTGACGGGGTGAAAAGACACGTGTCGTCGTACGAACCCGACACGGGCCTTTTTCCCTGTTTGTCAGCGGCGTTCAAACATGGATGCCGTGTACATGCGTGTGTTCACCTGTTGTTGGAGCTGCGGCTTTATGTGCACGTATTCGCAGCGGCACGTGTGATACAATAAATCCAATTAAATTAATGCTGTTAATTCGATCATATAAGCTTCGGCACATACTGTAGATATAAAACCAGATGAAGTCGACACACACACTGACAGTATGTGGTGTGTGTGTGTGTGTGTTCTCTGGCGCTACATTTGCTGATTGATTTCACCATAAAATTATGCTCAGTAGCCGACCATTAAAACTCTGATCTCATCGATATGTGTGCAGCAATTGCAGTGCATGGCACTGAATTATTCACTTCCTCCTCTTTCTCTCACTCCTCTTTTTTTTTTTTTTTACCGTCTCTCTATCCTTGTCTTCCTAATCTCCTCTCTATCCTCCCATTTCCCTTTTTTGTCTCAATCATATTCGTGCAAGTCCTTAATTCACTCTGTGTCCATGTTCTTCTCTTGCTGTCTTTTCTTTCTTCCTCCTCACACTCTTGCTTCTTTTTTCTCAGCCTCCCCTCCTCCCCCCTCCCTCCCTCCCTCCCACCTCCCCTCTGTCTCCTCTCTCTATCTCTCTCCTGTACTGTCAGCCCTTAGGCAAGTCTCAGCCATCACTCCTCTTCATTTATTAATACCTGTACTCATACAGCCCAGCACACACAGCTGCCTCACATCTCTGTCCACCACACACACACACACACACACACACACACACACACACACACACACACACACACACACACACACACACACACACACACACACACACACACACACACACACACACACGCCTGCCGACTACACGCATGCCCCAGAGGATGCAAGGAGCCCAGTGTGTCCACACACTCACACCCGCTTACTGTGCAGGAAAATGCCCTTTGTAAAAGGACAGCGAGCATCAATCTCCCGGCTGCGTCAGCCCACAGTTTGATGCTCTTTTTGTACTTCTGCTTTTCCCTGACTTGCATGTCGTTGCACTTTATTGCACTTTAAGTAGATCTTACGTCCTAATTGTTGCACATTAGGTATTGGTTTGGACTGACTGCTTGATAATCGTTTATTAATTCTAATTGTTTGCTCAACTAAAAATTGCCTCCTCCCTCTTCCCCCCCCAAAAAAAATATTAAATTACTTAAATAATTTTCATTAGTAGCCATTTTTGTTTACTTTGCTTTGTAACAGTGTTTATATTTCAGGTATCAATGTGAACAGTTAATTATCAGCATACAGTAATTGCACCTGAAATATTTAGTTTCCAGCCCTTAATTCTGTTGGATTGCTGTCTGAGTTTAACACAGAAAGAAGGATGAACATAGAGATGATTTCCAGCAGTGATTCTCCGCTATTTAGCCGGAGCTGTTTCCGAGCGGCCTTAAGGGAGTCGTGTTTTTATCCACACATCAGCGCTGATCAGTACTCACACATCTCATATAAATATGCAACAACATAAACAGGATTATCAACATGAGAAATATTTGTGTGGGCTTTTTAACATTGAGAAATACAGAAAAGCAAACAGGCAGTCAACTAACTCGTCAATCAATCAATCAGCTGCTGAAAAACCCCTCAAAAACAAACAAACTAACCTTAAAGATTGATGTCTTCATGCAGGTTTATGACTTGATTAAGAATAAAGCACATTCAGAAGATAATTAAAGCACGTGACAAAAGAAATGCTAAAGATCCTTAAATATTCATTGTGGTTGTTTATGTATATGTTTGTGTGGCCGTTAGCTTCACTGCTGCTCCGGACTTGCAGCTGTTTCTTTGAGCTTCCCCATGCAGCTATATATAGCTCTTCATATGGTGGAATGATGCACTGAGGACAAGGTTGGAGGGCAGTGACATTGAAAGCATTTTGACTCATGTGTTGTGGAGATGTGAATTGCAGAGATGATGGACTAGTGCTGTGTGTGTGTGGGGGGGGGTGGGGGGGTAGGGGGTGGGATGGTGGGGGGGGGGCAGCGCCTGTCGGTGTGAAGGCGACATGTGCTCGTGTGCCAGTTTGTCGCAGGCTTCTGCATGCATATGTATGCGCTTTAGTGCTGCTCTTCCTCCTGTGATTGTGCAGACCTGTGTTCAAACCACCTGCTGTTATGAGGGTATGCTTTCTTTTTTTTTTTCTTTTTCTCCTTGGGAGCATCAGGAATGTTTATGAAGCAGAAACATTCTCTTTGGATGCATTCAGCGCCATCTGGAGGACGTTGTGTCGAAGCCACAATATGTGTCTCCCTGTAGGCTGTTTAGTTCTGCCCGTGAGTGACTGTGGAACTGGCCATCTTATTGAATTTGATGATCCATTACAGCTCAAATGAAGGTCCGGCTCCCTCAGGGCAAAGGAGATATTGCATAGGCAGCAGGGTAATCACAAAGAGATTACAGTAGCTGCGGACTTTATTGTCAGTCTGATATATTTAAACCAAGGTAGCAAGAAGGTTTATAGATTAAAAATATACATCAGTGAGGCTGTCTAAGTAGTTAATGATGTCCAGCCCGCCCACTGGTATATAGATTGCAGTAAGACCCCAACAATTACTCCTCTGTGATTAAGAAAAACAGCAATGCATGATGAACTGTGCCCAGGCTGTGTAATAAAGAGAGCGCCGGATATGTAAACATGTAGTCATCGCAATCAGTCATAAGCAAATGAGGATTTATACCTGCAATAAGGAGCATATGTGGGAACTGATGAAGATGATCAATGAAGGAGGAGCTTAGCAAGGCACATCTGAGTGTGATCTCTAAATTGCTGTTTGGAGAAAAGCTCTCATGATGCGTCATCCAGTGACCTGAAAGACATGTTTTATATTTGTTTTTCAACAGATCTGATCCCTTTGTTTATTTAATCTCAAGTTTGACATCATTTAATGTCATTTTAATTCAGTTTAAATCTGAATATCATTTATGTTGTGTAGGTGAATTTACATGTAGTTCAAATGGACAGAGACCGCAGCATTTGTTTTCCAGGGAAAACTCATCCTGTAGTGTAAAAGCTGAAGCTGAGATGTTTCGATGATCGGCTCACTGAACGCTCACAGAAGATATTCACCACTACATTTCTGTACTGTTTACGTCTGTCTGTGTTTTCATGATCTAATTCTGCTGTCTTCGGTCCCCCAGTGAACACCTGTCGTGTTCCTTCTCCTTCTTCCTCCACGGGGAGAGCAATGTGTGCACTAGCGTGGAGATCGCCCAGCACCAGCCTGCGTACCACATCACAGAACACCACATCCGCCTCGCACAGACCTCCATCACACCGGTGCAAGGTAACACCACAAACCCAAGACCTAAAAACTACAAAGACTAAAACCATGTACAGTATGCATCCCACGAGGACAACGAAGTGCAACTTGAAAGGCGATTATGGACAATAGAAATAATTCTCTTGAATGACCAAATTGACCCTCTCCTTAGATTATGGACATGATCACAGACATTAAGTTAGCGGATCCTCAGTGGGGGAGGAAGCACTCTGATTTTTATCAAAAGCTTTTATACTTTCCCTTTTTACAGACTGCTTTCCAGAAAAATGAAAGTGATCAACATCTGTCTGTCTGCAGAGTAGTTTCTAAATAGCTTTATTGCATGGATGTAATCATGATGCCCAGATGTTCGTTAATAGGATCAATTTATTGTTAGGTTTCGGTCTTGTGAGTGTATTAAGTATAATATTATTAGTTTGTTATTACTGAAGTATCAATATGTAAAAATAACTTTACTGTTGTCGTCGGTGGTGCTGATTAAAAGTATACTTTTATATTTATATACTTTGGGCTTGTAAATCTATAATTATACTTTATTTTAAAGCAAATCTGATTATGTAAACTTAAAGTGCATTTTTATCCTTCAAACTGGAGTGCAGTAAAAGTATAAAAACACATGACTGAGTTAGCACTTCAACATTTTACTTGAGTAAATGTACTTCATTATGTTCCGTGGTTTTATGAACGTTCAGCTTATCTCATACGAGTAGTTTGCGAAGTACTTCTTCTCTTAAGGGTAAATTAAGCAAAGTGACGTTGGACAAAGTGAAAGGAACCTTCTGTGAATTCACATTTAATATTAATTTACTGTGTTTCTGTTGCGCAACAAGTGAAATACAGAAAAATGAATATTAATCATATTTCTCTTCTTCCTTTACATCTTCCCTCCTTCCGATCTATTTGATCGGTTTCATTCGTGTGTGCAGTGGTTCTGTGTCCGTACGGTCTGAGCGGCACTCTAACGGGTCAGGCCTACAAGATGAGCGACCCGGCGGCACGGAAACTGATGGAGGAGTGGAGCTACTTCTACCCCATGGTGCTTCAGCAGAAAGAGGGAAGTGGAGAGAAGGAAAAAGAAGAAGCAGCCCAGGCCTACGATCGCAACTGTCATGTAGCCGTGGAGGTCATCGTAGGTACGAATGAAGCAACAAGGAGTGACAAAATACATCTATGGGATTTAAAGCAGTGTATGTGATGAAAATTGCATCTCCGGAAGAAGAATTTTGCGACTTTATGAAAAAAAAAATTAAAATACATGAGACATTTTCTGTGAAGTCAGTCCACAATGAAATCAATGTCCATCTTATTACATTAGCACAAAGCAGTCCATACTAAAGAACACTGCAGATCTCTCTGCAGGAGAGAACAGCAATGAATAAACACATTAGACCACAGCAGCGTTGCTCTACTAAAGCAAACAGGGAGGGATCAACATCACATTGATTACCCTCGGTCTCCATGCAGACTCCCCGGTAGTTTGAGCAGAGGTATTAGTGGATAGGGTGCTTCGACTGTAATGATCCTCACAGTCTGTCAGCACATCTGAGAGCGTAAAAGGGGAAATGACTGGAAGGCAGGAGAGGAGAGAGAAGGACAGACAGAACGGAGCGAGAGGGAAGTTGAGGTAAAACCCCCGGGGAGTCACTCGAACAGCTTCGTCTAATCAGTCTGATCCCACAGCGTTGGTTTGACCTGATTACAATTAAATCTCCTTTGGATACCATCGGCTTCTACATCTAAGGAGGAAAGCCTGAAATGATATTAAAGGAATGAGTGTGAAGGGATTTTAGATTTGATTGTGTTTTATATGAGCAGTGAGTAAGGTGAGAGATTACACACACACACACACACACACACACACACACACACACACACACACACATACTGTTCACTGTGGCCATGTATCAGAAACACTGATTCCTCCAACTAATTCCTACAAATGGGCCCAATTTAGAAAATTTCAAAATACTTTGCAGTGAAATGTAAACAGCAGCCGTCCTCGAGTTTCATAACAGTGAATCTGCTTTTTATTTTGTGTTCTCAGGTGGAGTGAGGATGACCTACCCAGCTGCTTTCGTGCTGATTGCCCAAGGGGACCTTCCAGTGGAGCAGCCTCCACCTGTTCCTGCAGCTCTGGGCCTCAACAAGGAGCACAACCACTGCAGCGTCCCGCTGACACCGCCGACGTCACCGGAGCAGCCCTGCTCCGGTAACAGAGACACCAACACGCACCGCCCTGCCGGACCTTATGCTGAACGTTGAAACATCACAGGAAATATGTCGTCTGAAAGGAATCTGGATTTTAACCACATAAATGACATCTAATATATAGAAACGGATTTTTTTTTAAATATTTTTTTTTACTTATCATAAAATAAGCATATGGATATCTATAATACATTAATCACTAAAAGATGATGTTGCTTGAGGAAGTTTAGTTAATTTACACTTGACAGTCTACTACTAAATTTCAATCTTTCTCTTTTGCTTTCTAAAATTAGATTTTCTCAAATTTCCCTTATAGACCCATAATTTACAAACATAAGGATGGTATCTAGATGTTCTTTAGAAGCCTCTTCTCAGTCCGGTATCATGACACCTGTCTCACCCGTCGTCTCTTCAGCGGACAGTGGCTTCGTGACCTCGGTCTCCAGTGTGCCGACACCGGACAGCAGCATGGGGATCACCAGCATCAGCCCAAAGCATTCTGGGAAGAAGCTGACTTGTCAGGTGGTCCATCAGGCCTGGAGGGAGTGCTATCTCAACCAGCCTCAGCACATGTAAGCCAAACCTGAGTTTATTCCCCGTGTTTGGCGTGATTATTATTGAGGTGCAGTGATGCAGCTGAGCTGGTGCCCTCGTTGATCCGTTTGTTCCCCGCAGACCGAATCAGCCAACCGACGTGACGCCGGGGAAGGAAGTGCCAAACGGAGCGACCACGTGGGACTTCAACGATCTGGGAGCGAGAGCGCCCTGCAGCTGCTCCAGGTACTGCAGAGCTGCACCCAAGCTGTTCCATGAAAGGGTTGTATTCATGTGTTCAGTGTCTGAGCCTCGTGTTCATGTTGATGGAGGCTTTGAGCATATTTGAAAATTTAAATCAACAGTCTTCAAAAACTTGCCCGGGAAGAGTCGTTACATTTGTCCAGATGTCCTAAAAACATTACTGAACAACATCAGAGGGTTTCTTACACTAAAACAGGTTGTTTAGAGGTTTTTAAGTTGATTATAATTTTTCTTTATTGCAGGTTAAAGCAGCAGAAGCTGAATCTGACCACCACATCCACTGCCAACCCCCAGACCAGTGCCAACCCCGCTCAGTCCTCCGGCCCGTCGTTATACCCTCCCGCCCCGCCCAAACACAAGACCAGTGACAAGGCAGAAAAGGCTGACAAACAGTCCAAGAGACCAGCTGTGTTTCCTTTCCACCATCGTCTGTCTGTCTCGCAGGAGACCCCTCTGGAGCAGGACTCGCCCGGAGGGCCCCAGCTCGGAGGCCTCGTGGCCCTGGAGCCACCCATCGAGGCCCTGGGCGCTCTGCCGAGCTGCAAGTATCCCAAACCCCTCTCCAACGGCAGGAAAGCCCCCGAGTCCATTCTCCATTCACCGATGTCTCCGCTTCCTCCCACTCTCAGCCCACACCCCCGGGTACAGGACCCAGAGGTTCTGGATGGACCTGTGGATATGCATGTCTGTCCAGATGGGGCTTCAGGGTTGGGGATGATAACCAGTGAGACGGTTGTGTTTACCGCTCTGCTGAGGCAGAGGGAGAATGGGGCTGGCTGGTGGAGAGGCTTCAGGACTCCCCGGACTGATAAGACGGACTTCAGACCCCCTGAACTCCCCACTGATAAACTGGAGGAAGTGAAGACAGAGACAACCACTGAGGGAGCGCCGCTTAAGAGGTAGGAGACGCACAATAACAGTGTTTAGCAAAATGCGAGGTGCTTACTGGAGGGCAGCTAAGAGTAGAGCAGCTAAGAGCACAGGTGAAGAGATTCTGTTATATTGGACAATCCTGCCTGAGCCAGACTTATACTAGATATAAAACAAACAGTATAAAGTGGGGATTTATTGTCAGGTAGTGTGCGTGACACGTCCAATGGGAGTTATTTTAGAAATTGGACGTATGAGGACATAAAAGAAGGTAAACAAGAAAAGAAGAATAAACTCCTGCTGCATTTGTCTCTTTGCCTCCTTCAGACTATACACACAAACTCTCAAGAGATTTAAAATCTCCGAAGAGAGGGTGAGGGACCACATACACACTCTGGGCCTGCTCCAGCAGCCGGGCGTGGAAGCTCTGCGGGAGAGCGGCGACGATCCCTACGACTTCAAGGAAGGAGACATCGAGTACACTTTCTCCACTACTAAGAGATTAAAGGGTCAGGGGCGAGAACCCAGCAAGAAGGCCAAGGTAGGTAACACAGTTTAAAAACGCAGAGCAGTAATTAGTCCAGATTCAGGAAAAAAACCTAATGAGGCTTAAATTAATACTTTTATATGAACTATGGATCGCATGACTGCTTGTAAATGAGGAGCCCACGGAGAAGTACCACCTGCAGTTCTCCGCAGCTTTGTTATACTGTCTTAGCTCAATGTCATTTTTTTCAGCCAGCAGCTTATCTGTTTTTTTTTTTTTTTTAATCCTCACAGCTTTCATCAACCTTGTTGCAGCAGACAGCTGTTTTCAGTAGAAAACCTCTTGAATCCTCTGTAACCTACCTGCTCGGCACCAAGCAGCAAACAGACATAGTTAGTGACCAGCTGGTGAACATAGTGGAGCCGTGAGCAGCTAAAGAGCCAGATATTTCCCTCAGGAGGTGGCGGCAAACCAAAAACAGCTAAATAGAGTGAATAGTACTCGGTGGCCAGAGACGCCAAGTGAATGCTGATGATGCTCTGAATCTGCTGGATTTGTAAATCAGAAATGTTTTCTAACATTAAGTTGAAATCTCATCTTAACATGTCAGTATAATACTGACAGTTTATCTCTGATATTACAGGTTTAACTCCTGTATATAAAAACTGCACACAATATTTGCACAAAATATAATTTCGGACAGAATTGTGGCCAAAAGTCCAGAGGGTTCATTTTATGACATGAAAATGAATCTTGAATTTGTAGTGAAGTCTATTCCACGGCACAGAAAGGGATGGTTTGGGATTTTGCCCTACAAAGCACACGTGTGACACATGTTATTCACAAAAGGGACTCTTGGCTTTATATTTTGTTGAAATTGAGCCTGAACTGAAAATATTCTCATTTTCCTCTAATTCGTCCACCAGGGAGAAGAAATCACCAGCAATGGTGCACTGCCTGATGGAAAAGACGCAATGTCCATTTTTAACTCGGCTCCAAAATCAGGTGGGGCCATAATCACATCCTCATATACGTATTGTACGCAGTCACTCTCTTTGGTTTAACGTTGTTTGTGTGTTGGTGTCGTAGATGAATCCAGTCAGGATGACGGAGCTGCTAAAGCCAATCCTTCTCTGACCAGAGAAAAAGATCTCGTGGTCAACATCTCTGATCTCGACAACATATTTGATGAAGATGAGGAAGAGTTGGGGGTGAGACATCATTGTTTACATATTATATCATTGCATGAATTTCTAGCAAACACACTCTAATCAGCACGAGAAAAGTAACATTTGTGGAACTAGTTTAGTGACACCAACAATCAGGTCTTAGTGTAACTTTCTCATCATTCATTATGTTTGATGCTTCACTATTCTGGACCACAACATATTATATTAAATAAAACTGACCCTCTGATATATTGTGTACATTTTTTTTTTTAGACTGTTTATCCAAATCAGCAATCAACCAAGCTGCCGGTGTCGACAGAAGAGCGCCCTCTTGGGAAAGAAGGAAGAGTTGCTGTACCTTATCCATCAAGTGAGTGACGAGTGTTTAGAATGAAATACAATTTAGTGGAGTCTAAATACACTTTTTATGTGTAGTCACCACAGCCATCATTTATATGTGACAAATATATTTTCATTTGAGTATTTCTGAACTCTATTAAACATCTGTAAATTACTCTCTGCTCCTCTTCCTGTCTGCTTTCAGCAGTAGCAGATCTCCAGCGGATGTTTCCCACCCCACCTTCTCTGGAGCAGCACCCGGCCTTCTCTCCCATCATGACGTACCGTGACACCCCGAGTCAAGAGCCCCCCGCACCCAGCGGAGCAGCGGACCACCTCCCATCATTAGCCTCCACCCAGTTCACTGAATATAGGATGGAGCTGGAGGAGGGCCTGGCTAGTCCCCGGCAGGAGGATATCAAGGTGAGCAGCGGTAGTAAATATTTATCTCACGTATACGTCAGTATGTTTAGTTATGTGCAACTTTACATTCAAGCATGAACTGAGAAAATGACACAGAAGAGTCTGAACGAGTTGACTTATAAATGATTTTTTATAAATTATTTAAATCCACTTTAAATTTTGGCCTCAAGGTGAAGTGAATACAAGGACTTGTTGGCTGGCAGGAAACTAGTGACTGAGCAGCTGGTCAGGCATCATGTTGGAATCGTTTCACTTATTCGCTAATTAGCTTTCTGTGTGTTCTCAGTCAAACATCTGTACCGACTGCAGGCTGGGAAATGCTAATTATAGTAGCAGTTAGCTTCTGTTAGCTGCATCTGCTTGTTAACACAAACGAGTTCCTCCAAACAACATGCATTGTCAGCATAACTCGATATGTGAAACATATTGCACAAACAGGACTGAAAAATTCATTTTAATACCAGACTCGACTGCATCGACAGTCGATGGCGAGAGAATTGTCTTAAGTTGTCATAGATGTTTTTGTTGTTTGTGATATGTTGTTGGTTGTCAACATGTCATGAATAATCATGTAGAATATCTGCTTGGAACATTTCTTTAATAATCATTCATTTGAAATGTACATGATACAATATCTGTGGTGGGAAAACCAAAACAAACAAGGATTTTATTCTAAGTTTTATCTGTGTAGCTTTCCATGTGTGACAGAGCTCCCTTGTTGTCCAAAACCACATCAACGAACCACAGCATTACACCGGCTGCCATCTTCCTTCATTACAATGAACCGGGGCACTGTAGTTCATTTTCAGTTGATGTCACTAAACCACCGTGCTGCTGTAAACACTCACCAGAGCACACAATGTGAGAGATGTTCTCTAAAAACCACAGCGCAGCACGCTTTTATGAAATTATTTATCTTTAAAAGAAAACAAAAACTCTAAAATGTCTATTTATAAATAGAATGTTTTCAGGGGAAGTTGGAAAGTGCAGAGATGGACTGACATACTTTGGGGGTTTTGGTCGTTAAATGGATCGCCGGCATCATCCTTTCAGACCATGCCAGTGATTTCAGTTTATTCCTTAAAACGTTCAGCTGGTGGATTAGCAAACATTTTAGAAGCAGAAAGGACTCTTAAATAGTGCTGAAGAGATGAATCCAATAATGTGGTCACAAACCCTCTCTCTTGGTTGACCCCTTTGTAAACCTGCCTCCTAAATTTCCTCACTAGATGAAGCATCAAAGAGAATTTTGACTAAATCCTGGCTTTCATCTCATTCATTGCAATCAAACGTTTTCCTTTCTGTCCAGCCCCAGATGGGCTCCTCCATGTTCGCTCCACTCTCCTGCCTGCCCAGCCAGAGTCTACCGCCGCTCAAGATTCCCGAGCAGTGTTACTACCGTCCCTCCTGGGCCCTCTTACCCAAAATGGAGCATTTCCCATCGGTCATGCATTCCCAGAGTGCCGCTTTCACCAAGGATGGATACACGTGAGTAGTCGGCTTTGACAAGCTTTCGTTACTCGGGGGTCGTAAACATTTATCACGCTGTTACTTTTAAAGGTTCTATTAAAGTTTTAGGAATGGTTTCCAGGAGAATGTGGTTTCTAAAAGATTGAAATGTTACGTTTACTTTTGAGCCTCCGTAGAGAGAGTGCAGCGCTCTAAGGATGGCAACGTCTGTTGGTTCAAAGGCTTTTCCTCTGTTTGAGTGTCAGGAACAGTATGACCTTGAAGAGCTGCTTCAGTTGGACTAATCTTGTTTGTTCTCGTCTTCTTCGATGTGTGTGTATCCAGAAACATTCCCAGTGTCAACACCCTCACAGACCAGGAGTACGGCCAGATGAGCGCCACCACTGCCTCCGTGAGCACCACCATTGGCATCCTCCCGTCACCTGCCACGCCTCGCTTCTCTGTGCCCACCCCACGAACCCCGCGGACACCCCGGGGTGTCAACGCTGCGAGCTCCGGGCAGGGTTCAGTGAAGCAGGATGGTACTGAGCTGAGCTCACCAGCCTCTACTCCCTCAACCGGCCTGCCTCTTAGCTCTGTGGAGCCCTCAGCCCGGCCAGGACCGTCTCTGCCTGAGGCCCACAGCCTGTACGCTATGCTTCTGCTCTCGGACTCCGTCCTTAGTGTCTTCAAGGATCGCAACTTCGACAGCTGCTGTATCTGTGCCTGTAATATGAATGTCAAAGGAGCAGATGTAGGGGTATACATCCCAGATTCCACTTGTGAAGATCAGTACCGCTGTATGTGTGGCTTCAGTGCCATTGTGAACAGGCGGTTGGCGCACGGCACGGGCCTCTTCCTGGAGGACGAGCTGGATATTTACGGTCGGACTTCTGAAGTTGGTCGAGCGGCTGAGAGGAGGCTGGCTCTTTGCCGGCGGGATCCGACTATGAGAGACTCCAGGGCCAAGCGGCCGCAAGATGCGGCCCCCGCCTCTGCATCGGTCATGGTCGTTTTGCAGGAACAGTGTTCTCAGCCAATTTCCTCCCTGGCATCGCTTCACGTCCCCCTCAGCTGTTCCTGCCACGGCCGCAAGGGGGCGCTCCTCCAAAGCTGGATGTCTGAAAAGCAGTGGGCGGATGGGAGCGATGCCTGTGTGGAGTGTTACAATGCTCTGGAGCAGGGGCTGCAGTATGTGGATAACTCCACAGGAGGGAAAGTAGATCCAGCTGTTGTCAGAAGCACCGCTCTTCACTCGTGGCCTCACACTAATGGTAAGAAGTGGGATTGGGCTACTAAAGAGGGGATTTGTATAATTTACAGTCAATGACAGATAATGATAAACTCCCTCAAATCAAGCATTACGTTTTAGATTTGAGTTAAAACATTGTTTAAAATAGTTTGCCGAGCTGCCTTTGTGTTTTAAAAACTACAATCTGTTCTGTGTGTTTATTTGTTTCTTTGGTGTATAGAACCTTGTTAAGACGTGTGCATATGTTCATGTACCCTTTTTTGTATGTATGTGTGTGTGTGTGTGTGTGTGCGCGTGTGTGTGTGCGTCTCTGGCCATCTCCAAAGTGGTGGATATGAGCATGTTGTCGTCACAGGATATGGTTCGTATGCTGCTGTCTTTGCAGCCTTTCCTGCAGGACGCCATCCAGAAGAAGAGAACAGGACGGACGTGGGACAACATCCAGCATGTTCAGGGTCCACTCACCTGGCAGCAATTTCACAAGATGGCTGGAAGAGGCTCATACGGTGAGTCCATACATTCTACGTGTTACCTGTAATACTGTAAATGTCTAAAGATGATATTGTGGATTGGCTAAACGTGTCCTAATCTGTGTTTGTCTCAGGGTCGGAGGAGTCACCGGAGCCTCTGCCCATTCCTACGGTGTTGCTTGGCTATGACCGGGAGCGGGACTTCTTGGCGTTGTCCCCTTTGGCATTGCCTTTTTGGGAGAAGTTGCTGCTGGAACCTTATGGGGGCCAACGGGATGTGGCATATGTGGTGGTGTGTCCCAATAGCCCCTCTCTGCTGGCTGCAGCCCGGGCCTTCTTCCAGGAGCTCAGTGCTGTTTACGAGGTAGAATATTGGATTCAGAGGAATTCCTCAGTGCCGTGGTCGCATTGCAACTCCTATTTGGATCAAACAAGAATAATACTGTGAACAGATTGTGGCTTTTCACGTAAAATTTTTTCCTAATGAAATAATTATTTCATTTCCAGACGTGCCGCCTCGGGAAGCACCGTCCTCTGGCCAAAGTGTCCAGGGATGGCCTCCTGCGCGTGGGGGAAGAAGTGGATCCAGAAAAACTGGAGGAGCTGGACGTGGATCAGTGGTTGACTGGACCCTGGGCTGGACAGCAGCACACCGACAACCTCAGCAAACTTAAACTTTACGCTTATGCTTGCAAGCAGCAGCTAGGTGAGAATAAATAAACAGATTATCTCTGATTTTCACTGTCAGTGTATGAAGTTAAACACAAATTCCGTTTCCTTCTCTCAGCTCCGCAGCTCTCAGCCCTGCCTTTGGACAGCAGTCTTCTGTTGCCTCCCAAAGTCCAGCCTCCAGTAAACAACACATCTTCAGCCCAGCCTGCCTCTTCTGGGCAGCCTCAAGCTTGGACCGCTGACGGAGAACAAGCTCCAGGTGCTGTCGGTTCAGCAAATGCTGCCACTCCAACTGGAGCGACCTCAGGCCAGACAGGGGAGACAACCCAAGGAGGAGCCAGCGATTCCAAAGGTCCTGCTAGCTCCACACCAGCAGAAAACCCTGAACTGTAAGATGGAGAACCCACTGAGAAACGCTCACATCTCAAACGTTGCCACACATTTGAATGCGTACAATTATCGTCCAACGTCCTTCCTCTTTGCTGTTTTTCAGCTCCGCTGAGCAGTCTCGAATCGGCATCCCCACCGTGGCCGACTCCACGGACAGCCACGCCAACCCACCAGCTATTGTTATTTACATAGTGGATGCTTTTCTCAGCTCGAGTGGTGCGAGAAATGAAGGTGGAGAGGAAGAAGAGGGTGACGGGGTGGAGTCGGGTAGCATTTGGCTACTTGGGCTCCTGCGCTGCTACACAGAGATGCTGCAGACGTTGCCTGAGACGATGAGACCTGCGCTGGTGCCGCAGGTACGAGAACACTTCTTCAGTTCTCAACTGGGCAGGATTAGACTGTGACCGTCATGTCTGACCATCCTATGTCTGTGTTTTAGGTGGTGCCGTGCCAGTATCTTCTGCAGCCAGCGAGTGGAGAAAGCCATTTGTACCTGCAACACTTGCGCTCTCTGGCCTTTTCTTGTTACTCCCAATGCAGACGTCTGCTACCGCAGCAAACACACATCAAGTCCCTGACTGGTTTTGGCCCAGTGTCCACTGTCAATTTGGTCCTCAAGAGTCCGGAGGTAAGCATGGAAATCATATGGAATATGGAATCATATTCTTATACATAAAATGGCTGTAATATACTTACTCATGCCTTTATTATTTCTCTTTCGTTTGTTTTTAAATCTGAATTTTCTCATTCAGCATCCCAGCCCACTCCAGCTGTACACTCCACCATTCATCCTCGGTCCGACCCGTCCCAAGCAGCCAGAAGCAGGAGAGATATGGGCCGAGATCCCTCCCAAGTACAATGTGCTCTATGTAGGATACTGCCTATCACATGACCAGCGCTGGATCCTGGTGTCCTGCACTGACCAGCAGGGGGAGCTCCTGGAGACCTGCATTATCAACATTGACGTACCCAACAGGTGAGGCACGGTTGTTCGTGGTCTATAAAGAGTTGCCATTTTTAATACACGTGAAAAGTTTATGTTTAGTGTGAGCTGATCTCTCCATCTTTTACTATTGTTTTTTTTCTTGCTTCAGAGCACGGCGTCCCAAGGTATCAGCGAGGAAGATGGGACTACAGAAACTTTGGGACTGGTGTATTGGGATCATTCAGATGACATCACTACCTTGGAGGATTGTTATTGGTCGATTAGGCAGACTGGGCCACGGGGAGCTAAAAGGTGACGGACATAAAACCTCAAAAAAATGTGCCTGTCATGTTGAATACAATATACCTTTTGATGAGTCATGCTCAGAGGAAATAAACTGTGCCTGTGACCAATTCCCTATTATCCACTTGTATTACCTTCATTTCTGTGCAGAGACATGTGCATACACGTACTCATAACCAGAGTTGTATTAAATTCTTATGTAGTTTATTTGTCATGTCTATGTTTTCAATTGTTTCTTTTGGTCTCTACTTTCCTTCAAAAACTTTAAGAGATCAAATGAACTGTGAAATCGTTCACTAGAAGACTTTTTATATATCCCTTCTAATGTTTTGTTCCCTCTCTCACACACACTCACCCCCCACCCTCTCTCTCAACCAGACTGGAGCTCACTCCTCGGGGAGCACTCCCTCCATTCAATAGGACGGCAGCTCAGGGAGGCTTGTCGAATGTGTGGGATCTCAGCTGCTGACTCTCCCACCATCCTCAGCGCCTGCCTGGTAGCCATGGAGCCACAGGGCTCCTTGGTGATCATGCCTGGTAAGTAGCACCTCCTCTGGATATTAGGGTGCATGGGTGTCTTTTTTCTTTTTTCACATTAACAATTCAGTGACAGAAACGGTGATAAATTAGCCACAAGATAAAGTTCTTTAAGTATATGAGTAGATTCAGTAAGCATTACATATGTTGTGGCCACTTTTGTTTTATACTTAATTTAAACCAATATCATTGCCAGTCGCAGTGTGAATACACACCTGAGCTTTTCTGTGTTTCTGTGTGTCCAGATGCTGTGACCATGGGCTCAGTGTTTGGCCGCAGCACTGCTTTGAACTTGCAGACCTCGCAGCTGAACACGCCCCAGGACGCTTCCTGTACACACATCCTCGTCTTCCCAACGTCTGCCACTACCCAGCTGGCCCCCAGCTCCTACCCCACCGAGGACAACAATGGTAACGACCAACAGTGTCACAGTCATACAAGATTATTACAAGATTATTTAATATTGCTTGAGACATTGATGAAACTAAAACCTTGTTTAAGTGTAATGTATTTTTGGACCAACAGGTGGCATCTTTGAACTAAAATGTTGCTTCCTAAATCCCATGAAAAAAAAAAAATCACTTCTATATCTGAACGGCATTGTGCTTTTTCAATTAAGGGCATTCAATTAAGGGCTCGGGGATATTAAGGATCTTGTTGTTGATAAATAAAGTTTAAACTAATGTCCTCACTTTCCTCACTCTGTTTTCTTCCTCAGACGACATGTTTGATCTTCCCTTTCCTGATGAACTGGAGAACGACATTGGCCATGACATGATGCTGATCACAGGGAACCTCCATCCTTCCCCCAACACCTCTCCTGTGCCCTCGCCGGGCTCTCCGTCCGGGATGGGAATGGGATCACATTTCCAGAACACCAGGGTGAGTGAGAAAGAAATAATCCTACAGCAGCTTGAAACAAAACACATCCTGTAAAAAAAGGTAAAGCGATTAAATATGAAAAGACATCCTACTATTTGCTGTATTTACACAATACCGTTGAATCAGTATTTTCAAAACTATTGTTATGAAATGAGAACTCTTAATACTGACAAACTGTTGGTTATCAACGTGGGCAGAGTAGAGCTGCCCGTACAGGAAAAAAAACCAGGAGTGTCCCATGTTTTCATGTTGTAACCTATTGTAACAGGGACTACGTAGGTCTCACACATTAATTACACCACGGAAATGCTTCCAAACCACATGTTTGGGCAAGATATGTGCACAATCACGTGTGTCATATGGTCCCATGATTCTGTGCACAGGAGAAAGTTTCTGTAGGACCCCATCTGCAGAGAAAATGTAAATACACGTGTCCTTCTTGTGTTTGAGAAATTTGTTGGTCATTGTCTGTATTTTTGCGTGTATAACTTCAAAACCATACTTCCTCATTCTATACTATATATTTACACACTGTGCAGCATCTTGGCTCTTTTGAAAGATCACATACTACAACAGAGAAATGTCTGACAAGACACAAAGAAATCCACCGTCCACGTGTAGATATAAACTACCAAATGATAAGCAGCGTTGGTGTGGTGCTGCCAGAGTGAAGCAGGACGACACTCCTCCAGAAAATACAATGTTCACAGTTCTCCTGATCCAGTTGTAATTCATTTATATCTTTTAAGTGCTCGAAGATCCAATCATCTCTAAAGCGTGTGCCATGTAAGAGAGCCAATAAAAACAAATGGAGCGGGCAAAGTTGTCATATTGACATTTAAAGTGTATTGATTAATTCACAATGTCAACTCTACTAATTATTTGCTGGCCCTGTCCTGTGTCTGCAGAGCCAGGGAGAGCGCTTGCTGTCCAGGGACAATCCCCCAGAGGAGCTGAAGCAGCAGCCGCTGGCTCTGGGCTACTACGTCTCCACTGCACAAGCAAACGGACTTCCTCACTGGTTCTGGGCGTCCTGCCCGCAGGCCGAGAGCCAGTGTCCACTCTTCCTCAAGGTACTTAAAAACAGTGCAAATACTGCGGGGGTGAGAATGCTTGTAAAACTTGTGTGATTTTGAGACGGAGTGAGAAAGAAAGAATTTGTTTGATTGTTTGGTTAAACTTCAAAGAGAGGAGCTTCATAATTTGAAACTGCCGTGTGTTTCTTCACTTCAGGCGTCTCTCCACCACCACATCTCCATAACACAGTCAGATGAGATGGTGTCGGAGAAGACTAAGAGGACCCCTCACCCCTTAGACTCCAAGACCACCTCTGATGTGCTCAGGTAAATAAATTATGGTAACCAGTACTTAGTGGAATTAATAAATCTGTTAAATCTGTGATCCATAAGAAAGAAAAGCTCACATTGGTGCTTTTATGATTATAGAAATCAAGTTTGATTGAACGGATAAACCTTCAGAATATAAAGAATTTGTACATTTTTTAAAAGGTCAGAATTTCTTACATATTGTCCTTAAATATAATCTAATTTGCACCTGTATCAAAGGTTTGTATTGGAGCAGTACAACGCCCTGTCTTGGCTGACGTGTACCCCCGCCACCCAAGATCGCCAGTCCTGCCTGCCCGTCCACCTCGCGGTACTGATCCAGATGTACAATGCCATCCTGAACATGCTATAGCTGTGTGAGACTTCAAGGACAACTCTTGGGACTTAATGGTTACCTTCATTTCTCCTGTGCCTACTCCCCTTTCCGACCACCAGAGAGCGCCAGAGCTCCTCTGTTGTTTTGGGTAGACATGGATTTCATGGCCAAATAAAGGACAGGGCAAGTTAGACTATCCGGTGCCTGGAATGTAAAGGATAAGAAGAGTCTCTGAACAATAACCGCTACACCGTGAAAACCCAGTGCAGTGAGTACCTTCCTGACCGGTTCTGTGCCCGCTTCGGTGTTTTTGAGCGGGAAGCAGACGGATCTAATCCCATCGAAATAGTCCCACATGGGCAGCGTCTGTTTGTGGCATTTGAAGCTTCTGTGGATGACATTTGCAGAGAAGGTCTGTATGATCCCCTCACCTGTGAAAAGGGGACATCTTTGCGGGTTCACATGACTCCATATTGTACAACCAGCAAAACGGCATGAGAACACAAAACACACGTCTTTGTTACATCGATGATGTTTTTACATATTTTGTATAGAACTGCACTGTCGAGCTTCTCGGAACTTGCAGCTGGTTGCTGAAACTTTTACCTTTTGCTCTGAGACGGGACATCCGCCCTCCCTCTTTTACTCCAAAGAGGGAGCATTTGATAATGGCACTTTTTTTCCTCACCTTCCAAAGTGTTGTAGATAACGAACACAATGGAAATTATTTGACCGGTTAAGACGGAAGTGTTGTTTATAATGCAAGGCATACATTTACAAAGAATTGAGACTTATTTTTAATATTTAAAACAAGAAAATGAGAAACTTAAACAAGGCCTTTTTCCCAATCGACTATTAATTGTCTTGGGATCTAAATAAAAATTTGTCATTTTAATGCAATTGTAAAGATGCCATATTTATACAAATTATATCATGTCATAGAATTTGATATATAAATATATATATGTATATACAAATATATATTACCTCTTCCAAGCAGGCACTTAATGATAAGGGGGATGGGCAAAGCCAGCTCTTTAGAAGTGGACACAGTATGAACATTTATCAAAGAAGATGCTTTTTTAGTTCCTCTTTATTTTCCACAGATACTGAACATTTTACCTTTATTTAATGAGTTAAATTAAATTGATGCAGGAGATACAGTATACTGCATATTTATAAAGTGTTCCTATTCTGCTAAAAAAAAAAACTTGAAATAGGCAATAAATGACCATGGTATAGCAAGGTTATTAGATATTTAAGAATGATACTTTATTTCATTGGCTCTCCTAAATGATGTCAAGCGAACCATTAGAAAGGCCTGTCTCTTCAGCTTCCCTCAGTCTGCTCTTTGTTAGAGTCCTAGCATGTTTGTATATACACGTTTTCAGCTGTGTTTTTTGGAATTTCTTAAAGCTGTACATTTCATGCTGGTTGGTTTACTTTCAAGTAATTCATATCAAAGTATTTTTGTTTTTTGTTTTTTTGCTTTGAGCTTTTTTGATATACAGTATACAGTACAAAACTCATTTAAGTACAGCCAAGAGGTTACATTGCCAAGTAAGTATACACAAATGTACAGACAAGAGCAAGTTTATCAAAAAATTTGTTACATCTGTCATCCCTTTGGATATCAAACAGATCCACTTCAGTGGGAGGAGGTCTGTTACTTTTACACTCTTTTTTAGTAAATTATTAAAATTCTTGAAAATGATGCTGTGTTCAGTGTCCTCCTTCAAAACAGAAGACATAGACTCATTTTTTAAATTTTTTTTATTCCATTTTAGTCACTCATTACTTGGTTGGTCCAACATCTGGTGTAATGCAAATATATTTACTCACATACTGCACTTAGTTTTGGCATATTTTCCTATGTTATTATTCTACTACTAACATTTATAATAAAACTTTTAGCCAAAATAACAGAATGCACATTAGTGTTTGTTGTAACTTACAGTTTTTGTGCCAATTAAACTATAAAAGCCATCAAACGGGGGTCAGACAACTAAATATGTTGTAGTTTATTGTGTTTGCAATAAGATATGTAACAATTTTGATTTTATTTTTTATTTTTTTTTTTTTTTTAAAGCATAGAACTTAATAGTAAAATGATGTGATTAAAGTGTGCCGTTTAACAGTACCTCTACACAGTAGAACAAGTTGTGAGCAGGAAGATACGCCTTTCATTACACTGCTGTCAAAAGGTGTGATTCATTGTCTTTCAGCATGTCTTCCATATTTTAACATCCGAGGAGATTACTATCCATCGAAGGAGAACAAAGTTTACTGACTGGTTCATTAGAGCAAATGAAAACACTGAATGATACTGTTGTGGGACTTTTCACCCAGATTTTGTCATTTCTGTTCAACAAGAAAATCTAGTTTTATAGCCGTCTGTGCAGCTCATCCATGAAAACATAGCTGATTAAAATATTCAGGAAGCACAAAGAAAAGGGGACTAAAGTAAATACACTGTTGCCACATTAAAGGAGTGCCGTTACTGCACTTACCTGTGTCACTGGACCGTTAAAGGAGTGCACACTCACCGTGCAGACGGCTGGAAGCTCCAGGTTTTACTTTATAAACTCAGACATGCTGTCTGTCTCAGCTGTTTCTCCATATCAAAATAAGATAAACCATTAACTACAGGAGAGCCTGTTAAGATGTGCATGTGTGTGTGTGTGTGGGGGGGGGGGGGGGGGGTATCTGTGTGTGGAGGGGCTATTACGACATCAAGATTGTGCACAACTATTTATGAAAAATAGTAAATGCATTTGTCAAACAAACATTAAGGACTTATAAATTGGTTTATTGTGTGTATGTCAGGATTCTAAAGGATGTCCTCTTGAAGGGATGTAAGAGCTATTCTCCTTTTGTGTGATGTAGTAGGGGGGGGGGGATTATAGAGTGTTTGACCATCAGGGTCACATAAAATCACTGAGTGGAAAACTGTATTTTAAAAGAACCTAGAAAAGCCTAGTGGACAACAAAAAGTCTGTCTTTGAGGGACTGGGCAGCTCGAGGACACCATGAATGAAACGGAGTGGGTAGCTGAAGAGTAAAAGCCACTGAAGAGTCACTTGTCATGGTGCGGCTGTCTAATGGCCATCACAACTGCAGGAAGTGGACTCTTAATTGACTGCAATGTGTTTTCCACAGATGGCCTATTAGACCATGGCCATTCACCTGTTATCTGGCTTGCCAAGTGCTTTTTTGCAGCCAAATGGCCTACAGACTGGACAAAGGAGGCCAGGGTCTGGTTTGACATAGCATTAGTGCAAACCCAATTAGAAGCCAATTACATTTTATGTCGCTTTTCTGCCAACAGTGCAACACACAAGATGACAAGGTTGTTTAAAAAAAAAAAAAAAAAAAAAAAGCCCTTAAATTCTGGCTTGTCATAAAAATGTTATCTTGGGTTAATATTTAGAATATTCCAAACCCACAGATTCAGTTGTGTATATGTCCCAAACATAATGGCAGATCCACTAAAGTGCCCACCCAACCTGAATTCAAAACAACACTATAGAGGAGCTTATTTGAACAAAGGTCATGACATTGTCTGACTCACAGTTGAAGTACAGATGAAAATACAGTTAAAGAACAACCTGTGAAGACAGAAACAATGGGTGCACTTCCAAGTTTCTCTAAATGACTCATTGTTACACTTCAGTTGGTGTGCTTGGTGTCATTCAAATGTTCCTGTGAATGTTTATCTTGCCAGAACTGATGATGCTGTCTCCCGTCCCTCCAGAAAACATCCCGTACAGAGCGGGAGGTGCATGAAGGGGCAACGCCGCCGCCGCTCTGTCACTCCAGATGACCCGTGAGAGCCTCCGGTTGCGTGCGTGACTTTGGCAGCGCGGCGCCATGAGCTGTTTTGACATGCCCTCCCTCTAAAGTGGAGGCAGCTGGGGACTGTAGCTTCACACCGCTTTGTAGATGGTAGTAACACTTCTGATCTTCGAGGAGAAAAAGCAAAGACACACACAGACAGACACACACACAGACAGACACACACACTCTTTGAATACCTTGCTGTCTGTCTGGTGTCTGTCATGGCAGCCTTCAGCCAGTGGTCATGGTGGGGGGTGGGCAACGTGGTGGGTCCTGTGACTGTCTGACCCCTGATATTCCAGCCAGGTCAGGAAAGGTTCAAGAGCTGTGTGTGGTGCAGGTCAGGGTCCTCACCAACCGATAGGAGAGCACATTAGGACTGACACGACCTCTAAAGATGCTTTTCCACCAAATGTTCCAGGAACTTTATTTTAGTTCTAAAATCTTATCAGGCTGCTACATGCTGGTTAGTTTAGGACATAAAGTACAAGCTTAGTGAAGTGTTTGCTTTTGCAAAGTACATAACAATGCTGAATAAAATGCTCCCAAAAGTACTAAAATCTTCACTATTCCTTGAGCAGGGACTTTTGGTGGGCCTATTGCGGGAACTATTTGGACCTTTGTTCTTCTGGTGGAAACAGAGAGTTCGTGAAAAGGTTCCATGCAGTTACATTTATAAATCTGTTAACTCCTACGGATTTGATCCAAATGCATTGGATCATTACTGGATTGTACTCTTTTCTTTTTCTTCTTCTAATGTTGTTGTTGTTGTTGTTGTTGTTGTTCTTTAAAGGAGCAGTGTGTTGGATTAAGTGGCATCTAGCGGTGAGGTTGCAGGTTTCAACAAACCGAAGATCCCTTCTTTCACCCTCCACTTTCAAGCGTGTAGGAGAATCCACGGTGGCTGTGAAACCTGCAAAAGCTCCTTTTAAGAGCCGGTGCTTGGATTGTCCCTCCTGAGCTACCGTAGAAACAAGGTGGTGCACCATGGCGTGTTCCTGATGTAGATATGAAGGGTTCATTCTAAAGTAACAAAAACAGGGATTGTTTGTTGAAGGTGATTTTACACCAATGAAAATATATAATATTCTATATAGAACATAATAGATGCTAAAAACATCCTACACATCGGTCTTTTAAGTGTCAACTCAGCATATATATAAAAAAAAAAAAAACATACCTTAGTGTTTACACCAGTAAATCTATACAAATTTTGATATATTTTATTTGGTGAGCTTTTGAGCCCTTTGCTGAGAGACTTTTGCCATCAGACCAATGTTGTCGATGTGCTTCCAGAAAAATACCCAGTTACTCCACATAATTACAATTATTGGGTGATCTGGCCCTCATATTCTTTACTACGCTCTCCGTTTTAAATTAGTAGTGCTACCATCCATCTATAATGGGAGGAAATGTGCAATTATCAACATCTCTTCCCCTCACATCAATAGAGGAGCTCAGTTGCTTTTATTAGGTCATCAGTATTCATTTCAATTAGTGCCCTCACTTTCTCGTGCTCCTATGCTCTGCCTGATCCACCAAGAAAATCCTCAGCCATCTTCCAGATGGCTCCAAGGAAATGCAGCTCTTGGCGCAGCTTACACTCAACGCAGAGAGCCATCGACAGCTTTTGTTTAAAGGGTCCCTGTTGAAGCGACATAACATCTGCCAACTCAGCACGGCAGCCTGTTTGGAAACATCTGATTTTGTCTGGGAGTGCTTTCCATCTCCAGCCTTTGCATTTGCATAAATAGTTTTCATTAGAAGGGGCCCCCTGAAGGGAGCACACAGAGTTTGCAATTTCCCTTCCTGCAAATCTCTCATTGCAGGGTATTACATCCTTCAAGCCAAACGAGAACTCCACTTAACACTTTAGCCAATGTAAATAGAGGAAGATAAAAGCTCTGCGGACTTCAAAGCCGTCCCTGTGTGCCTCTCTTCTGCACACATCAAAACACCAGAGGAAAACAATCTGTCATTTATGTCGGATATAAAAGTTTGAAGGACATTAATCCTCTTGATGACTGTACGCCACAAGCAATGTGGGCCGGCTGAGAGGGGAACGTAGCGCTGCGAGAAAACCATGACCGAGGACTGGAATTTTGCACTAATTTTGTTAAACACAGTTTTTCATTGTGGCTAAACATATAATTTAAGTAAACAGGATTAATGAACTGAAACCAATGACACAGATAGACAATCAGAATTGATCTAAATTACACAAAATGGATTATTCCGGTAACATAATAGTTGGATTCAAAATTGATTTCTAATTTAATTGGATTTTGTACTTTACTCTTTTTTTTGAAGATAATTTGCTAAAGCTTGAAACAGGGAAGATCTCATAGATTCTTGTTGTATTACTGTTCCCTCCATAAATCAAAGATCTTATTAGATATTTAATCATTAGTTCTACTGCACACAGGTGTAGCATACCTGCAGATGTGCAGCTGCAGAGACATTGGTTAGACTCTTTACTCAGTGACATTTTGAGGCGATTACTTCTGTAATTCCCCTTTTTCAGAGAAAATGATGCAAGAACATATTTTAAATTTTAGTTACTCTATTAAAACTTACACAGCAGTAGGCAAATTGATAGATGTAGACAACAGCTGTCAGACTGTGTGGTGGTGCAGCTTTAGCATATTTGGCCACAACATTTGGTGTCGTCACATTTTCCACGAGTCTGTTCGAAAGCTGACATTTATAGATGCTGAAACTGTGAACTTGGAACAGATGTTTGTCACTAATCATCACATCACAGACTATCAAAGCTCTGCTGTTTCTTATTATGAAATTTCCTGTTACTTTCAAAATAAAATTAAAATTTTTGTATTCATAGTAAATTTAGTTATTGAATATTTTTGTTATATCTGTTTCAATAGAAAAGGGCATCGAGTGTTTTGCTGATTCTTAAAACCAATAAGCCATCGAACACTTCAACCCCCACTTGGCATCACGATGAGGCCTATCAACGCCTCTGAGATGTAAAACATGGCCTCTCCAGGCTCATTGTTTCATTACTTCATTAATTATTTGACCTGATTATTAAGAGGAGGTTCCACTCGGCAGCTATGATTGGCTGAGACATGTTTGAAGCTGCTGTAAAACAACGCTACAACGGCACACCTGTGACTGAATCATTGAATTTCAATGTTTTACGCTGATGAAAAACTGCCACTCACACCGATAATTACACACTCCTGTTTGGGTCACCTAGCAACTGCAGGGTTTTCTGAAGCTACAGCCATTTTTTCAACTGTATTTTTTTGTGGTTGTAGTTTTTTTAAATTATTATTTAAAAAGATAAATATAATTATATGATTTCAACTCTTCTGCGATGCTGTTAGTAAATGCCTACAATCAGAAGTTAAAAAAATAAATGTTACTATTTTTTTATATTTACAAATGACATGAGATCAATATATTTTATTGTGTTTTAATCGCCTACATTTGACTAAATTTGACGTGAATTTCTAAAGATACTTCCAAACCAGTTATGCCCAAATACCTTTTAAACAAATAAATTAGATCTGGAAATGAAACAGAAGTTGTAAAGTTTGCATGTTATTAAACTGTGAAGCAGGAAAAACCCTAAAACCATTTTAAAGATTCGAAAGCTGTGACCGAACTTTTCCAGAAGACCAGAACCAACATGCTTTAAAGTGAAGGTGATGTTCCAACTTTTCTTTTCACTCCTCGTGCAATGTCCTCCATGCCCACAAGGGAGAGTTGTTAGTCAAGAGATGAACTATGTGTTTGCATGTAACAACAGTTTGAACACATTCAATAAGATGTTAATTTTTGAACCCTCCCAATTATTTCATTGATCAAATGAGCAACAGCAGACTGAACACAGGTGACGTACAACCATATCAACAAGCATGCACAAAGACATGAAGACAGACAGAAGTTATTGAAGCTAACACGAACAAATCCTGATGAAGACAGTAATTCAAACTGAACACTGTTGAATGTTGGGTCTTGGGGACAAACACACAAGCAAATGGTCCTCACATATACTGAAACAAAATCGGCTGTAAGCTGCTGAGAGGGAAGGCTGGAAGGCGGTTTCATTGTATGTGCATGAACAACTGAGTAAACTTAACTCTGCATGCTCAGAAGGAATCTATTTCCCCCCAACGTTCATACACATGCAAAAAAAACCTCGTGCTGCACGAGATCAAAATGTACACGTTTGGACTCATCAGTACTGGAAGATATTCCCCAGAGTATAAACACCAGACTAAATATAATCCTTCCTCTTTTAGAGCATCATTAAAGAAAACTACTCTGACTATTAATATTTGTTGTGATGATAGTGATTTTTATCCCTTAAAACCAAATTAATAACAGCAAAATAAAATCTCCCTCTTTTGCTCTCTGTCTGCCGAACAGGAGAGAAGGGATGAAGTCAAGTGCCAAATGCATAAAAAGATCTTGCCAGAGGCACTTACTCTGCAATCTTCTGGAAATCGTGTCTTAGCTCAGCTAGTCCACTCAAGTCACATTGGAGAATGGATTCCAAATCAAAGCCAGAATTGCAAAACCCTGCAGTCATTAGAAAGATAGGCAGAGAACACATAATAATGATCCATTAGCGTTCTCTCCCTGCATATTCTCAAGACCTGCTTCTAGTGGAAAGATAAATCAGCTTACTGGCAGGACTGAAACCGAGAACATAAGCACACGTTCCCTTCTCCCTGCTTTTCAACTTGCTTTTGTTGTTCACCTGGTGGATTTACAATTGCATGTAAATCAACACTATTATGGAGGAGAAACTCGATGAAACATTCTTCGAGCCGGCGTTGTGCCTGTCTGCCGGCCTTGATGATCATAACAACTGACATGCTATCAAGGAACAGCATGCTTCCTCTTGCCATGAGCCCTCTATATGGCAATTATCATTATAATAACAATGACAACATTCATCTTCTTGAAACAAAGGTTTATTGGCTCTGCGTATCAATACTAGAGAAGCTAGCAGGCAGACGTGATCCTCACTTGGCTGCTCGTGCTGTTTCTCTTTCGCTCTCTTGTCTTTTTGCTTTCTCTGGTTCTAATTTACTTGTCCTAATCATAAAAGCATCAGCGAGCTGCTGTTTCAGAGTAAACCAAGAGGTGAAACGTGCCCCTAAAAATTCCATTTTCACTCAAGTGGACCAACACAACAAGGAACATGCAGTAGACAGAGGCGGACTTCTCAGCTGCCAGATCAAATGGCAGAGAGGTTCATTACTGGAGACAGACAACAAACAGCTCTGCTGATATGTGTTTTGTTGTGGTCGCTCCAGTAAGCACGCAAGGTGAGGTACACTTCCACATATGTGGATCCACTGGGGGGAGAACAGTTTATCGTTTGAAGTTTCATCGTTACACACAAATACCCACGTTGGATCAGATTGAGTCCTACCTTTTTGGGACTTTGGGTTGCACGGACGCTGTCTATCCACTCTCTGTCATTTCATTCCCCATCTACAGTAAGCTGGCAGCCCCCCCTGACTGCATATAATTTGAGTCATCAGTCTCTATTTCTACACAGCAGATGTTTCCCCATGTCAGCAGGCCTCCTGACAAAGCAAGATGGAGAACCCTCCTCCTTTAAAATGTCGCACATGCGTCCCCCCATCTCTCTTTTCTTTCCCTCTGCTCACACAAACCTTTGTGATCCCGCGGGACACCGTCCCATGTCCAATCCTGATAGTGGGAACACATATTTTTATCGATGCGTGCGTTTGTGTTCTGAGCTGCAATGGAAAAGTATGCTGAGTGGCACAAAAGAGCAAAAGGCAGTTAATTATTGTATTTTTGCGTTTGGCTTGATGACTAATTTATCCTGAAACAGTGACTGCGATCCTGGAACCCTCTGAAAGCCTGCGAAAAGACACTAATGGAAGGTGATTAATAAGCAACTGGGGTAAATGATTGCTGTGATACTGGTATCATCACCGATTCAATGTGATTGAAAGAGCCATGATGCATAATCACATTCCCTCTTCTTATATCACTTTGCATCAGGGGGATTATATCAGCAAAACAGTGCAGAAATGAGGACTATTTTTAACAGATTTTGTTGACTAAACTGATGTTAAAGCTGCTTATTAATCAAAACACTATTTAAAAATGAAAAAAAAATATCACACCTGTTTTTCAAATATGTTTATTTATGAATATATATTCAATAAGAACAGTTAAATTTTGTTTTTAAAAGATTATGTAGAAAGAAAGAAAAAAAGAAAAAGAAAGAAAGAAAGTGGATTTTTTTTTCCTCCTTTTAATAGATCAACGGGGAAACATTTGACGGGGACACCTCTTCATTTTTTATTACCGCGTGTAGATTATTTTTTATTTTTTGTTCATGTTGCGGTCATTAAAACTGCGTCAAAAATGTCACGTGTGCACTTTGTTTTAGAAGAAAAGGAGACTGACGCTAGTATTTTAATACACCTCTCGAAATATGATATTTCACACAAACAGACAAAAAAAATAAATGTATTAATTAAACGAGAAATCCTGTTTTTAGCCTACAAAATGTAAAAATAAGGATAAATCCAAATAGATCTTGTGCAATAACTTGACAGACATGAAAACAGACATGATTTATTCTGTCTTTAAAACGGATCTAGTTTGCAATTAAACATTTGATTTTTGGTAAAACTATCCTCAAATTCCAAACAGGAAAATCTCCTGGTCTCGAGGGCCGATATGTGACGACCGACGCGCTAATTCGAGTCGACATGTTTCCAAACTCCCCGTAGGAGCGACCTGGAGACCGTTTCAAAAGAAAAACCATCTCCTCAAATGGTCCCATGTAATATTTCCTCCTCTCGCCGGCAAATCAGTCTGGGTGGAAGAAAATTGCAGAGGTCATTAGACCGAGAAAAAAAGGGAGAGAAAAAAGTGTCACAGTTTTCTTTGGGTATTCTTTGAACCGAGCGAGGGGATGTTATTGTACCAATTTTACTTGATAGACCCAATTAGGCTGTTAGACTCTTCCTCCTGAAACGGATTTTGTGCTAAAACGCGTTTGATTCTTGACATCAAAGTACCAAAAAAAAGTTGATTTTGGTCGTTGACAAAATAGATCCAGACTTTTATCGTCGCAGAGTAATCGCTTATTTTAGGCTTTATTTTATAAGTGTCCACAGTCCGAAATAATAATATAATAATAACAACAATAATATATAATAATCAGGAAACTCCAAAAACATTCTGTATGAAGAAGAATTCGCTGGATTACTATTTTTTAGAGTTATCAGTAGGGTATGAGTGGAGAATAAAAGAATCACAAGAATCTGAAGAATCTCAAAGCGACACACGGTGATAATAAATCACTGCTGGCCAGTTTAGGGACCCAAATCAAACCGCATTGAAGCTATTTCCCCGCCACTGCATGGCGCTAGGGAACTGCAGGACACAGGACAATTTCACTCACATTTGGACATGAAACTGTGTAAAACTGCAATATAATAATAATAATAATAACAATAATTCCGAAAATGTGTTTTTCTGGATATTTATAATGGACCATTTTTAAATTGTAAATTTTTATATATTAAATTAGAAAAAAAAATACACTTGTCTTCTGATAGTCCTTATTCAATTTAATATTCAGGATATTCTTTATCTAACATGCAACATTTTTGCAAATCAAATGAAAATATTTAAGAAAGGTAGGTAAGAATGAACTTGTCTTGGATTTCTTAGTTGAATATGTATTAACATGACTTTACTGCATTAAATAATGCGTTTAATCCAGTTTAAGGGAATGACAACACAAGCAGGGCCCGATTACAGTCACATGCAGCAGCAATTTACTCCTCATTATTTTAATATTAAATAACTTTTTGGAGGTGAGGTAAAAATGAGGTAAAAAAAAACCAAAATACATGCCTGCTGTCTTGTTTTCAATAATCTTTAGGTGTTAGAGGATTTGTTCCAATGAGTTTTCTCTAGCGGACTCAGGCCTGCTGCCTCTGTCTGCTCCACAGAGTGCACGATGTGTACCTACCTGGTGCTGCTGCAGCACGATACTGTACAGCGCACACACACGGCCAACCTACACTTTACAGCCCCAAGCACCAGAACAAAACATACAACATCAAAGTACGTGCGATTCGAGGCTGAAAGACAGGAAAAGCATCGCAGCGAATTGACGTCCCTTACTGCAAACACACCGGTGTTTTCCACATTACAGCAGCCTGCTGTCCCCCCCCCTCTCCTCTCGGTCTGCTGCCACTGCTGCTCCCTCATTCACAGAGCTGTTGAATAGCATGGATCAGTGAAAGTCACACAAACAGCTGGCCCGTTGACATCATCTTAAAGCCTGTCCTCGCTTTGACATTGTCACTGTGTGGACAGTGTGTTTGCATTATGAGGGTTTTAAATGACAGACTCATTTCCAGCCCCCATCACTGCAATAACGAGCTACCAGAGGATTACACCAGGAAAACCTCCAGAAAAACATACTAGAAGAAAATAATATTTTATTGAAGCATTGTAAATACATAAAGCAGAGGCTTCTCTGGGTTTTTCCATATTTTGGAACAATAGTTGGAGCCATAATAGAACAGTTAATTCAACCAAAACTGGTCAAGAATAATATAATTCATATTTTTTTTTGATTTTGATTTGATACACTTTATTAATCCCCGAGGGGAAATTTCTTCACTACAGCAGGGGGGCTCTCAGGGGGGAGATGCTGCAGCAGGCTGCCACTAGCGCGGCGCCAGGTAACCTGAGGTGCATGTTTTTGGATGATGGGAGGAAGCCGGAGAACCCGGAGAGAACCCACGCAAGCACAGGGAGAACATGCAAAGTCCGCACAGAAAGGCCCAGAACCGGATTCGAACCCGGAACCTTTTTTGCTGTGAGGTGACGGTGCTAACCACTGCACCACCGTGCCGCCCCATATTCATCCAAGAAAATGTATAATAGATCTGAACAAGCAGATTCGTCCAGACTTTCGTACCTGCAGTGTCCCCAGTTGTTGTTTAAAATTATTTCAATGAAAACTGAAACTTTCTGGCAGCTTATATTAGTTCACATAGTTTTTGAGCTTCTGCGTTATTTAAAAAGAAATCATGAAGTGTGTTAAACATATTTATTTAAGACCGAGTTGGTGGGATTCTTGTTCAAGAAAATGATTAAATGTAAACCAGTTTAGTCTATTAAATACCTCCATATGTTCTACATTTTACAGATACTTAAATTTATAGTGATATTGCATAAAGCAAAATAACATTCAGCCATAGATAAAAGGTTTCTATGTGAGTTTACTTTTATAACTGCTTCATGTTCAGACGACAAAATATCTGCAGGTTAATTAATGCAAGATCATTTACAGAAATTTACAGCTGACTTTAATTCATTCGCAAAACTCTTGACTGCTTTGAATTTGGAGACTATTATGACTGTTGTAAAAAACTCTCCTGTCTAAACATGCTCTGCCTCTGATGGATGAATCATGTCCTAAACTGTTACCATACCCCATTCAGGAGGAATCTCACATTTCATTAAGTCCTTACAGATGAATGCGTGTCATTGTAAAATGTGTGCAAATAGTCAGTGGCAGACCAAGTGACGGCAAGTGTGTGATAAAAATGGACCGAGCGCTGTGCAAATGTAACAACAGCCGAGGTGTCTCATGTTCAGTTTGACAGATCGCAGCTTTGTTTCTGTTATTTTCAGGCTTCTCTGCATTAACTGAGAAACCAGGTGAGACGTTACCTGCTGTCGAGCCATCTATCACCACCTGGATGCCATAAACACAGAAATACAGCTCATACAAAAATACCAGCAAACGGACCTGTGACGTGCATGTAGATAAAAGTAGGACAGAAGAAGACATAATGTGCACATACATGTACAGAAACCCACATTCAGTTTATATTGTGCACAACAAACAAACACACAAGCACATGGAAATATGAGAACAATTGCTGAGATCAATTCATCTGTCAAATTTCTCTGTTTTTCTGCCCTTATCTGACCCACCAACCAACCAACCAACTAACCAACCAACCAACCATCCAACATCCAACCAACCAACCAACCAACCAACCAACCAACCAACCAACCATCCAACCAACCAACCAACCATCCAACATCCAACCAACCAACCAACCAACCAACCAACCAACCAACCAACCAACCAACCAACCAACCAACCAACCATCCAACATCCAACCAACCAACCAACCAACCAACCAACCCAACATCCAACCAACCAACCAACCAACCAACCAACCAACCAACCAACCAACCAACCAACCCAACATCCAACCAACCAGCCAAAGATCCAACCAACCAACATCCAACCAACCAACCAAACATCCAACCAGCCCAACATCCAACCAACCAACCAGACATCCAACCAACCAACCAACCAACCAACCAACCAACCAACCATCCAACCAACCAACCAACCAACCAACCAACCATCCAACCAACCAACCAACCAACCAACCATCCAACCATCCAACCAACCATCCAACCAACCAACCAACCAACCAACCACCCAACCATCCATCCTCCACAAAGAGCTTCATTTGTCCTCCTGCATGTTTTCTCGGAGCTGATTATATCTGGGGAAGAGAACCTGCACCCCCTCTCACCCTTCCTTCACCCCCCTCACCTCCTCTCAGAGAACAGCCTCATTGGGAACTGTCTGTCAGTCAGGAAAAAGTGCTCCTTGTTCTGTCTGCTCCACTCATATCATCACCCAATGCTCCCATTCCAGAGAACTCACACTCCCCCCAAAAAAGCTTCTCCAAATCTGATTATTCTTGTGTTTCATCAGGTTGAGAGATTTGGCCGATGGCGTATTGGCATTTGACTTCTGATTTGCCCCCCCCCCCCCCTCTCTCTCTCTCACCTGTAAATGGAGCTCTACAGCTGGCTGCAATTGCATGAGTAGCATTTGTTTCATTATTAAAATGTTTCCATCTTGGCACTTTGTTTAAGCATTGCCGAAAAATTTCAGAACTCTTTGGTGCTCTCAGAATTTTTTGGGGGGAGTTTGTTTATTTTACATGTGCAAACAATACCTTTAATAATTCTGCTTTCTCACTATAAAAGACTAACAAAAAAGGGACAACCTCACACAGACCAAATCTGTATCTGGCGTAACGGGCATAAAGACTTAAATATCTTTTAGCTATGATGTGACCTAAAAAGCCAGATATTGTTTTTCTCTGTCAACACTTCAACCTTCCCTCCTTTTCCTGTGGTCCTGAAAGACATCAATTGAAGATACTCCTCCATGATGACACTAGCCGCCCTACCTATATGCCATCTGAGTGCCATACCTCCACACCACTTCCATTAGCTGCCAAGAGGAGTAGATGAGATCTTGGAAGATAAGTAGATCTAAAGCGACAGCCAAATGGAAAACTTTGGACACACTTGAAGAGACGGACCATAGAGAAGAAACGGATTAAAAAAACAGAAGTAAAACAAAGTTATTCCTTCCACCTCCATCCATGAACTTCAATACTTCGGTTTTTAAAAACAATTTCTTTCAAAGTAGTCCCCCCCTTCTTTGTCCCTGATTGACAGTGTCAAATCTATTTCTGGGTGTAACACCCGAGAAAGAAAAAGGACCGCAAATCTGTCTCACAAAAATTAACATAAAAAGTTACGTTTGCAAAATATGCTTTGTAGAGAATACTGACAATTTGAATACCGTTTTGAGGTATGTTGAAAATATCCACAATAGACTCAAAAAGAAGTATACATAATGGTTCACTGTCGCTGCCTTTAATTTGTTCTTCTATACCTTTCTAGTTATGTTTAACAAAATACAAACTAGAATTTGTTGATTAGAGTCTTGGTTGAGTGTTCGAAAACATTAAAAGTAAAACGATATAAAAAACAATTTGTTCAGACTGTCCTCTCAAGAGAAATGATAATACTACAATATCAACATTTGGCTGGGGGGGGAGGGTGTTCCAACTTACGTTTGTCCCGACTGTGACCCTGCTGCATGAAGTCATTGCAACGGAAGCATTTTGGACGACATGCTATAGTCTGACTTTTTTTTTATCATATTTTAGACGACATGCTATAGTATGACTTTTTTTATCATATTTTAGACGACATGCTATAGTATGATTTTTTTTTATCATATTTTAGACGACATGCTATAGTATGACTTTTTTTTATCATATTTTAGACGACATGCTATAGTATGACTTTTTTTTATCATATTTTAGACGACATGCTATAGTATGACTTTTTTTTATCATATTTTAGACGACATGCTATAGTATGACTTTTTTTTATCATATTTTAGACGACATGCTATAGTATGACTTTTTTTTATCATATTTTAGACGACATGCTATAGTATGACTTTTTTTTATTATATTTTAGACGACATGCTATAGTATGACTTTTTTTATCGTATTTTGGACGACATGCTATAGTATGACTTTTTTTTTTTTAATCATATTTTAGACGACATGCTATAGTATGACTTTTTTTTATCATATTTTAGACGACATGCTATAGTATGACTTTTTTTTTTTTATCATATTTTAGACGACATGCTATAGTATGACTTTTTTTTATCATATTTTAGACGACATGCTATAGTATGACTTTTTTTTATCATATTTTAGACGACATGCTATAGTATGACTTTTTTTAATCATATTTTAGACGACATGCTATAGTATGACTTTTTTTATCATATTTTAGACGACATGCTATAGTATGACTTTTTTATTATATTTTAGACGACATGCTATAGTATGACTTTTTTTTATCATATTTTAGACGACATGCTATAGTATGACTTTTTTTTATCATATTTTAGACGACATGCTATAGTATGACTTTTTTTAATCATATTTTAGACGACATGCTATAGTATGACTTTTTTATTATATTTTAGACGACATGTTATAGTATGACTTTTTTTTTTATCATATTTTAGACGACATGCTATAGTATGACTTTTTTTTATTATATTTTAGACGACATTTTTTGATATCATATTTTAGACGACATGCTATAGTATGACTTTTTTATTATATTTTAGACGACATTTTTTATTATATTTTAGACGACATGCTATAGTATGACTTTTTTTTTATCATATTTTAGACGACATGCTATATAGTATGACATGCTATAGTATTTTTTTATCATATTTTAGACGACATGCTATAGTATGACTTTTTTTTATCATATTTTAGACGACATGCTATAGTATGACTTTTTTTATCATATTTTAGACGACATGCTATAGTATGACTTTTTTTTATCATATTTTAGACGACATGCTATAGTATGACTTTTTTTTAATCATATTTTAGACGACATGCTATAGTATGACTTTTTTATTATATTTTAGACGACATGCTATAGTATGACTTTTTTATTATATTTTTTTTTATCATATTTTAGACGACATGCTATAGTATGACTTTTTTATTATATTTTAGACGACATGCTATAGTATGACTTTTTTTTATTATATTTTAGACGACATGCTATAGTATGACTTTTTTATTATATTTTAGACGACATGCTATAGTATGACTTTTTTTTATCATATTTTAGACGACATGCTATAGTATGACTTTTTTATTATATTTTAGACGACATGTTATAGTATGACTTTTTTTTATCATATTTTAGACGACATGCTATAGTATGACTTTTTTATTATATTTTAGACGACATGCTATAGTATGACTTTTTTTTATCATATTTTAGAC